>NC_054556.1:16532112-16637112 GCF_017654505.1 Polyodon spathula
CAATGCTGTTCAAACATAACAGTTAGATTTGTGAAATTATACATCACATATGATAATACTATATTCACATTATCCAAAACAGTTTTTCGTTCTGGTCCGAGAATGATACCTTCCCGAGGTAGGGGGTGCAAAGGGGGACATACTTTGGGTTTGTCCTCCTTGCATGATGTTAATGTTATATTTTTGAGTGATTTGTATGAACAGTTATGACTATGAACTGAAATATTACTAATTTGATTTGGATATTGATACTGATATATTGTGTCAACATCCTGTATGTCTGATTTTTTAAAATACCTTTTTGGGTGTCCAGCCATTAATTGTCCATCTTCCCAACTATCTGGGTTTTCCCATTCTTGTGGAGGTTCACATATAATAGATTCATACCGTCCCTCGTGGTTCTTAGACCACAGAAACCTTTGGGCATCATTATCAGACCAGGTTTTTAATTTATATCTGCAAACCCTATCACGTGGTGCATCACCCGCTACAAAGATAACTTTAAATTCCCAGACACCTCCCTTTGAATCATCATAGTTCGTAATCGAGTAGGTGCATTTCTCTGGGTTTGTCGTGACTTTTGTTAATGTCCATTTCTCATTATTATACTGGCATAATGAAATATCTCTAAATCTGTCCCCTGGACATTGTAGTATTATGTCCCCTCCTTTTTGGACATATCTGGGCTCTGGCACTTGATTATTACCAGATATTTTCCATACTTTGTCAAGACCAAACATTTTACCGTCCTTTTTCCATGCCTGGAGCCCCAGGCTATCTTGAAATTGTAACTGCACATATTCTCCTTTCTTTATACACTGTGTCTCTGTTACCAATGTCGTTGTTGGGTCCCATCGTGCTTCAGCAAGCATATGCCAATCAAGGTTGTTAGTTGGTATTTCATAACTCACCTGTGGGGACACAAAAGACCAGGTTTAGTGTATATTCTTATGCAGTTTGTGTAGGCTCAATGACCTTTTTCTGATATGGCTTACGCTGGTCACCATGGAACCAAAAGTATTGTATTGGTCTGCCACGTTTCTGTATTGCCAATTTCAGGTTGATTTCACCCAACTTATCCATAACCTGATATGGATCTTCCCAATTAGCTTCCCAGGCCCCGCCTTTTAAAAAGTTTTTTAGCATGACCTGGTCTCCAATTTGAAAGGCGATCCTATATGGGGGTTGAGAGGACTGAACTGTGTATTGATGTTTTGCCCCCATCCGGTTAGCAGCATCCAGAAGTTTGTTTTGGAGAGCTAATTGTACCTGTTGAAGGAAGTGGTCATTAGTAACCTTGCTCGTAATAGGGATTGGGACCCCTGTGGGGTGTGCCACCCGCATTGTCCTTCCTGTCATTAGCTCAAATGGGGTATATCCTGTTGTTCGCACTGAAGTTGCTCTAATTACCATTAGCACTCCGGGCAAAGCTGCAACCCAGTCAGGTGTAGATCTACCTAGATCAGTAGTTGCTTTTAATACAGCCTTCTTGAGACCATCTTTCAATGTGTGATTCATCCTTTCAACCAAACCACTAGCCTCCGGGTATTCCTTCGAATACCAACAATGTGTCCTTGTATTTATGGTAAGGCTGCGGAAGTGTCTGCTGTGCGGTAATGGCATCCATGACCTCAACCAGTTTAGAATCGAGTGCCTTTGCCTTTTTCAAATCTAACATGGTAGGTGTGGCCGTGGTGACAGGTGATACAGGATCAGTTGAGGAATCCCATGGGATACCATCAATGGCTGCCTTCTTGGCTAGCATGTCTACAGTATTATTTGCATCTCCCTGTACCGTTCTGCCTTCTGGTTGATGTGATTTGACTTTACAAATGGCTAGTGTGCCTGATGTACGCTCATAGGCCAGATCCCAGATCTGCAAGAGCTGTGCGTAATGTGTTAGTGGTTTACCGTTGGCTGTACAAAAACCCTGTTTCTGCCACACCGGCAAGTACTCTGTAAGGGAATTGCAAACAAATCCGCTATCTGAATAGATAGTAAGCCTTCCTGTGAACTCCCTTAGTGCTGCTAGTACAGCTATCACTTCTGCTTTTTGTGCAGAGTCTGTGGGTTTACACTTTATCAGTACCTCCTTTCCAATAGCTGGAGCCCAACATGCTGCACCTGTGTGATACAGGCCATTGTCGTAAAAGCGAGAGCCATCGACATATACAGACAAAGAGTCAGCAAGCGGGACTGTCGCAAAAGGACCAGCCTTTGCCTCCAACTGTCGTGTCGTACATTCATGAGCCTCCCCTTCATAGGTGAGCATGTTAGCAAGTGTGTAGGATGCAGAGTGTTTAACTGTGATGTTTTTAGATGCAAGTTCAGTAACCCATCTGCCCCATCATTGGGCTGACACTCCCTTCACCTGCCCTCTAATGAGCAGAGCGACTGGGGTGTGTGGTGTATGTACTATTATTTTCCCAAACTGACAAATGTATTCAGTGTGCGTCACAATCCAATGTACTGCCAAAATTTGTTTTGTACATTGATCATACGATCTTTCTACCGGTGTAAGCATACGTGAGAAGTACCCCACAGGTATACACTTACCATGCACTTCCTGCATGAGTACTGCTGACAAACTAGTGTCTGATGCGGCTGCCTCAATGATGAACGGAAGTGTGGTGTCTGGACTACGCAGAGCTGGTGCCTGTGTTAGTGACGTCTTGAGTGTCATGAAAGCATTCTGTGATGCACTGTTCCAGGTAAGTGTGTCTTCCTTACCTGGGTTTCCCTTTAGATGTTCATATAGAGGTGCAGCTTTCTCACTGTAACCCTCTATAAAGTCCCTACAGAAGCCTATTATACCTAAAAGTGATCGTAAGGCTGTAACTGTGTGTGGGCGGGGCAGATTTTGAATCAACTTAATCTTTTCTGGGTCAGGTATACGTCCTCCAGCTTCCACCTGTACTCCTAAGAAACAAACAGATGATTTCATTAATGCTGCCTTTTTCGGGTTCAGCTTCATGCCGGCCTCCTCCAACAAAGTGAGAACCTCATCAAGGAGCCCGTAATGCTCCTCCCTGGTATCTGTTTGTAGAAGTATGTCATCCACATACTGGATGATGTTATCTGTTTGAGAACAACTTTGCAAAATGTTAGCCATGCATTGATGAAACAGCGTAGGACTATTATTATACCCTTGCAGTAACACAGCCCAAGTAAATTGCCTGTCCTTAAAGGTAAAAGCAAACTTGTACTGACTATCTGGGTGTACTCTAATTCCCCAAAATCCATTCGAGACATCCAGTGTAGAGTACACTGTTGCTGTTCCTTTCAATTGTGACATCATGTCTGGTGTGGTGGATACCAATGCTGTAGCACTGGGGGTGTTTTTGTTAAGCTGCCTGTAATCAATAGTTAGACGCCATGAACCATCTGGTTTCTTTACAGGCCATACAGGTGAGTTTACAGTAGAGACACACTCACGTATTACTTTCTGTCTTAACAATGAGTCAATTGTCTGACTAACTGCAGCTTCTGCTTCCTTTGGATAGGGATATTGTTTCTGTGGAGGGGGATCAATGCTATTCACAGCTATTACCACACCTTTAACATTACCACAATCATGCTTGTGCTGTGCCCACACTTTAATGTGACGCAACAGAATCTCAGCCAGCCGGCTGTCACTAGTATGTAGTAACTTCACAACATCATAATCTTCAATAGCCTTCTCAGTAATCAATGAATGAAATCTGAAATCATGATTGGCATGGGTGGGTGGTAGGTCTGTATGGTAAGTGAGAGAGCAAGCAGCCCCTGTGTCTATCAGAAATGTGTCTTGACGGCCTCCAGCCAAAACTTTCACACATGGGTGGCCCTCCTTGTCAGCAGTAATATCACTCACTGCTGCAATAGAGGCCTGACCCCTTCATAGGGCAGATGAAGGTGGGGGTTCCTGTGGGATGTGGGAAGGGTTATGTTGGCCATTGTTTCCTATCTGATTTGAGAAGGTCTGTAACAATTGTCTCAGTTCCTCATAAAAGAGTGTAGGTGCAATAGGTAATCTCGAGCTATTTACAGCCCTCTGCTTTTGTTGTGGACCCTGCCCCTCAGCACCTCCCCCTCTAGCCCAGCATTGATTAATTGTATGTCCAGCGCGTTTGCAGTTTGCGCACATTTTAGACATTTTACATTCCTTTGACACATGGCCCTGCTTACCACAATTAAAACATCCTGACTTAACACTACCCTCGTTGGCAACAATCATAGCAATTTTCTTTTTCTCTATTGGTGCTTTATCTGTTTCAGACTCATTCCAGTCTCTTAAACAATCATGTATGTCTTGCCCTGTACCTTGCGGAACAGGGTCTACTGACAGTGCCCTGCTGTACTGTATCAGTAGATGCTTGCATGTAGGAGAGACTAAGTCTTTATATTTGTTGATTACCAACTGCCAAAACGTGACGTTATCATCTGTAATCGCAACTCTTGCTGCAGCTCTCTCTCTGTGGGTATTATACGTCTGCACAAAACTTCGAATGAAGTCAGTAGGATGTTGTCCCTTTTTGGGAACAGCGTCAAGAACCTTACTGAGATCTGGTGCATGTCGATAATTAGCAGCCACACACATTAATCTAACTCTCTCATCATGTCCTGGATATTGTGGGTTAGCACCCGGTGGTGTAAATTCAGTTGGTGCAATCACTTCAACTGGTAATACTGAACTCAGGATTCTGCAACAATCCCTGTCAGTGAGATTAAACGTACGTTGTATACCACGCAGCTTTTCACACAAAGGTGTAGGATCTGTATTACCATCCCATTTGGGCAACTGTTCTTTCATCAAAGCCAATTCTGACAATGTCAAATCCCTATTGACCTGTTCATCAGCATAATCATATGTAGTTATTCCAGTTTGCTGGTCCAAAGTACCAGTTGTGCGTATCCTACGAGTCATTACAGGAGCTGTTTTGACATACTTGCCTGCAAAATTTACTCTCCCTTTCGGTTCTGTTCTTTCAGTATTGCGCCTCCTTGATTTAACATTTTCTGCAATACTGGACATATAGTCCCCTCTAGTGCCTTCCTTTTGTTTCTGAACCTCCTCAGGTGCTAGAGCAAAATCCTCTAACTCATCTAAGTCCTCCACCTCTTCATCCTCTTCACTCTCCTGTCTAGGATCCCAGTCCTCAGGACCATCGCTATCCTCACTATCTGTTTCTTGCTCATTATCAACCAATCCCAATGCTGCAATTCTGCGCTGCAAAACCTTATTATTCTGTCGTTGTTCACATGCTTTTTTTACGTACCTCCCTCAACTTTTGTACAATATGTCTGTCTTTGTTTTCTCCAGACACATTCCATAATTCCTTATATGCAATCCGTGCATTTTTCAAACTTGACTCCAAATTACTTGTCTTTCTCTGACAATCTATCAATTGTTGTTTTTGGGTTGCGTTTTCCTTACGCATCTCTAATTGTTGTGTGGCAGCCAATTGCCTTTCAACCATGGAAGCACTTGTAACTGATTCTAATCGCTTAATTTCCTCATGCAAACTTTCATTTTCAACAGACAATTTCTTACAATTTTCCCTTGTAAAATCATATCTTGTTTTCAATTCTTCAATAGTTTGCCTCATTGCTCTTATGCAATTAACCTGTTTCACTTTCTTATGCTTTTCTTTTCCATTCCGAGACACACATTCCTGCTCTATAGTATTGACTGGGTCATTATTGTCTTTTGTATAGGGTCGTCCCTCCTTGTCATGTTTAAAAACATAGTCTATACTCCAGATTCTCCAGTCATCCATTCGTTGACTGTCACGATTATTTTTGAACATATTTGGAGTTGATCAGACTCTCAACAAAACACAACACTAACAAAAAATAAAAACACCACTTTTTAGTTTTGTCTTGTTGTTACCAATGTTCCGTGTTTAAAGCTATGCTTAAGGAATCATACAATTTTATTTTGGTTTATTGCACATTTAATTTACACTTTTGTATGTGCTATTGGGCTTAACTGGAACTTATTGTCTGATTGTTCCTTATTTGTACCACCTAATGTGGACAGTTAAATAAGAGGCTTATCCTATTGCCCCCTTTCGTGACATATAAACCAAACAGTACAAACAAAGACAAAACAAGTGTAACAAATCTTCTCAAAAACAAACATAAAACATAAATCCGAGTATGCCCGTACCTGTTGAGCAATACAAGTCCGTGTAACTAGTCCAATAAACTCTACTGGCACGTCATAACACTACACGATTTACTCATTACTTTTTTTAGGATTCCAGAGGTCCTCTTTCATACCTAAAGTCCTAATAGTCAATACACTTTTAATTAAGCAGTCTTAACTAATTGTGTCCTCAATGTACATGAATTATCAAGTAGTCAAAAGTCCTCTTTCATACTTTACCCTTGATTCTCACTACATTCTAAAAACTGCATATAAAACAAAAAACTAGTAACTACTCACCAATGTACGTGGTTATATGTTCGATCTGAAGTCCTGATTCAAAGATTCTCCACACCGTCTGAGCTGAAAGTAGAAACAGTCTCCTTCTGTCTGTTTTGTCCTGGTCCTCTTCATGGGACACAGGCTTGCAAAAAAGGTTTCTCCGTAATCAAGTATCAACCCCCCGGTATTTGGAAAAAAAAGTATCAAGAAACAGTCCCAAGGTGGCTCGCCAATGAAGTAACTTACAAAAAATAGATGGTGAGTAAGTAGATTCAAGAAAATGCACAGAGTCCTTTTCTTCAGTCAGTTGCCAGGTTTATTGAGATATGCAGGGAGTCTGGTCCCAGGTACAGGACAAACACAATACTCAACATTACAATGTTTGCATGACATTAAATACCCTTCTGTATAGATGGTCCACCTCCCCTTTCTCTGACATTAACCAATTGTCAGGGTAATTTAATTTATTGTGTGAGTGTTAATGTGTGTGTGTCTGTGTGTGTAGTCTAGTGTGACAACCTCTGAACTCAGTGCATTCTTCACACTCCTGGAGACAAAAGGTCCATACATCTGCCTTTTGTTATCTCCTTGCGACCCCCTTTGATGCCAGTGGCATTATCTCTTTCGATCTCTCTGAAGTCTTTAGAACCTGTTCCCTTCTAGTCCACAGCATTGTTATCTTGTTAGCTTGCAGTCATTGTTGGGCAAGAGCTTGTAGACGCAAGGTCTGTATCAATGGTTAGCAGTACATGCAATTTGAACCAAACAGTCTGCTATCTGCAATATTAGTCTCTTTTCAGAAAAGAACAGCAGTATAGCTCTGCCAGTCCACATGCGTAGCAAACCCCTAATCAATTCTCGATCCATGTTTTCCAACACCCTTAGCAGACACCCTTTGCTTTTCTAAAATTGTAAACCTTAGCTTTAGTCATTGCATAGCTCCCCCTACAATCTCCCTATCCTAATCCAGCTGATCAGGCTAGTATTGACAGGTAGGTACCCATTGCAACCCTTTTTGAAAAATGATAAGCAATAATCGATAACACCAGCAAAAGCACAGCACAAGAAAAAAAACAAAAAACACTTATTTTTTTATGAAATGACAAAATGAGGAAGGCACAATTGCTGCATTTCTTACATAAAACAGTCTCTGATTTTCTCTCCTGTTTGTCTTTTCTAGGTTCCAGTCCAGCAGTTAAAGCAAGGACGGGTGGTGGAGAACATTCAGATTGTGGGATTGGTGCCACCCAGTTAAGGAATTTAAAGATACTGAGTGGAGAGAAATTTAAAAATACCAGCGGAGAGAAACTGTATCACTGCTCTGACTGTAGTAAGAGTTTCACTCAGTCAGCAAATCTTGTAATACACCAGCGAATTCACACAGGAGAGAGGCCGTATCGCTGCTCTAACTGTGGGAAGAGTTTCAAGGCATCAGGGCACCTTTTGGCACACCAGCAAGTTCACAAAGGAGAGAAACCACATTGCTGCTCTGACTGTGGAAAGAGTTTTAGTCGCTCAGGAGACCTTGTAATACACCAGCGAATTCACACAGGAAATAAACCCTATCGCTGCTCTGACTGTGGAAAGAGTTTCATATCATCAGGACACCATACAACACACCAGCGAATTCACACAGGAGAGAAACCACATTGCTGCTCTGACTGTGGAAAGAGTTTTAGTCACTCAGGTGACCTTGTGATACACCAGCGAATTCACACAGGAGAGAAACCTTATCGTTGTTCTCACTGTGGGAAGAGCTTCAGTCGGTCAAGAAATTTTGAATCACATAAGCGAACACACAAAGGAGAGAAACCATATCACTGTTCTGACTGTGGGAAGAGTTTCAGGGATTCAGCAGACCTTGCAAAACACCAGAGAATTCATACAGGAGTAAAGCCGTATCACTGCTCCGACTGTGGTAAAAGTTTCAGTCAATCAGGACAACTTGGAAAACATTTACATCCTTATACTCTCGACATAGTAATCCACTCCTTAAGTGCAACTTCCTCCATTGCTTCATAAGAACATAAGAAAGTTTACAAACGAGAGCAGCAATATCTTTTTTATAGCGAGGTGACCAGAACTGCACACAATATTCAAGATGAGGTCTTACTAGTGCATTGTACAGTTTTAACATTACTTCCCTTGATTTAAATTCAACACTTTTCACAATGTATCCGAGCATCTTGTTAGCCTTTTTTATAGCTTCCCCACATTGTCTAGATGAAGACATTTCAGAGTCAACAAAAACTCCTAGGTCTTTTTCATAGATTCCATCTCCAATTTCAATATCTCCCATATGATATTTATAATGTACATTTTTATTTCCTGCGTGCAGTACCTTACACTTTTCTCTATTAAATGTCATTTGCCATGTGTCTGCCCAGTTCTGAATCTTGTCTAGATCATTTTGATTGACCTTTGCTCCTACAACAGTGTTTGCCACTCCTCCTCCTCCTACATAGCATGAGTCTCTTATAGCATGTATTGCTATAAGGGACTCACGCTATGTTTTAGAAATTAGAGAGTGATTTGTTGAATGTGCTGAAATAGACCATTGGGTACTTTAAGTGACATGTTCTTGGCCTGCTTGTTGACCTTGAAAACACACATATATACATGTATTAAGGTGTTAACATTGATATCTGTTAAGACTCTGGACTGCTCAGTGTGTCTGTCAGCTGGGGATACGAAGCAGCCTGTAACTACTCTATCCAATATTTAACCGTTAATAAACCGAACAAGTACTAATAATACTCTAAACTTTAAAAAAAACAGTCTGTCAATTTCTTAAGTGCTATATTAGTCAACTGGATATATCGTGGGTCCAGTGCAGAACAATATCCCACTAGGAGTAGTATCAACTCTGTCCTCCTAATGTCTCCCCTGAGATATGAGTATATGCTGAGCGTAATGGAAAGACTACGTAAAGAAATCTGAACCCACAGATTTCGTGACAGTATGCTATGGAGGTAGAGGCAGGAGGTGGGGTTCCCCCTTGGTCTTGGAATTTCCAGGCCCTGCACCCAAATTTCTCGGATCACCCAACAATTACTGTCACTCGAGAGGCTTGGTTTAAACAACTCGGAGCAGGGCACTAGGAACTTTGTAAATCACCACAGGCCCCAATCTGGGTTAATAGAGATATTCAAATTCGTGGTAAAACAATTTTCTGTGAACAATGGAGTATGGCAGGTATTAAACATGTAACTGATCTTTCGCTAATCTAACTGAGTTTCGCGCAGGTATCAAAGAAATACGGTCTACCGAAATCACAATTTTTGAGACACCTTCAAATACAGAGTGCTCTTTCGAAGTAGTTGGGGTGACCCCTTGTATGACCATCAGCTAACCCTGTGGAACAACTTTTTAAGTAAACAGCTTGGTAGAAAAGGATTGGCCCCCAAAATCTACCGTATTTTACTAGATCAAACCCCAGACCCCTTAAGCAAAGTGAAACATCAATGGGAATCAGAATTAGAAACCGAGATCTCATAGGAAGAATGGAACTCAGGTATAGAAAATCTGAATTCAGCCTACCGAGAAATAGGGAATAGGTTCATACAGGCTAAGATACTACACAGATGGCACTGAACCTAAAAAAGCTGAATAGGGTTACTATTTCACCAGATGATAAATGCTGGAGATGTAATGGGGAGTTCAATTACACATATCATATGGTCCTGTCCTATTTTAACTAACTGGTGGCAACTTAGCTTGCAGATCATGTTTGAAGTTGTAGGAAAACAGTTCCCTCTTTTCCCAAAGATTATAATGTTGGGGTCAACAGTTTACTTATCTGAGCTAACACATTTCCAGGTGAGGTGGATCACTTTGGCAATTACCACAGCGAAGCATATACTTCTGAGACGCTGGAAAAGTAATTCAGCACCCACACTTAAGGATTGGGTTCTTAGTATGTCCTAACTTTCCAGTTTCGAAAAAATAAATTATTCTCTGTTAAATAAAATACCCGTATTTGAATATGACTGGAGCCCCTTTTTACAGTGAGCATCACAAACACATTAAGCATACTAAGGGTCCCTTCTGATGCTATTAGGGGTGGGGCGGATCTCTAGCATGGGCAAGGCTCTCTTGTGGCAGAGTTTTCTTCCCTCAGCTATAATTGCTTATTATACTTCCCCTTTTTTGTTACATGAATTATTTCATACAGGGTTTTTTTTTTTATTGTTAATATCACCATTATATATTATGTAATATATTTATTTATTTAGTTTCTGCAACACATGTCCTTTTTTGTGTCTTTGTGCATTGGGTATATTTCTTTTGGATCCTGCTTGTGGTTTAAAAAAAAAAAAAAGAAAACACTGAAAAATCAATACAAATTTACATTAAAAAATAAATAAAACTCATAATTCCACACGTTACTGGATTCATGAGTTTGTTTGTTTCAATAAAACACAGGCAGCATCTCTATTTTTTGGTAAAAATTCCTCAGAAATCTACAGGAGGGTTCTTGTGATGTACCAACAACACTGAAGACACTTCTATCCTCCGTGTCATGCGTGGTGAAGTGACGCCGTCTCGTGAGTTGTCCAAACTCGGTGTCCAGTGCCGTGTTGTTGAAACGTGTGGTGCTGGTGCTCAAGTGTGGGTTGAAAGTGCAGTAAACCCCAGGTCTGTAATCCAATGAGTCCATCACCTAGGTATAGCCAGGCTGTTCAGACACACACTGAGACTGACACACACACATACACATACTGAGACACCAACACACACACACACACCCTTACTGAGACAGACACACACACACTGTGACAGACCCTTACAGAGACAAACACACATACACTGAGACACACACACAGTAAGACACACTCACAAACGGAGACAGACACACACTGCCACAAAGAAACACACTGAGACACCCACACACACTGAGGCAGACACACACGGAGACACATTCATACACATACACGGAGACACACACACACACTGAGACAGACACACACGGAGACACACTCACACACACTGAAAGACAAACACACACTGTAAAAGACACACACACAGACTGAGACAGACACACACACTGAGACTGGAGTGGCTTGTTCCCCTTGGGGTTTCTGCCTCTGCAAAGGTCAAGAATACCGGCTGGGGATTGGTCAGCAGCTGTTTTCAAGTTGCTCTTCACTGTTCCTCCTACTCTGGTGAAACTTCTCCACGCTGCATTTGCATGTTGGAAATGTCTTGTTTCAGTTTTGGAGTTAAAAATATAAGAAATATGGGAACAGGCCATCAGAATCAATATTTGCTAGCATGAGCGATCAGGTTTTGATTTGTTCTGGCCCTTAGTTTATGGCTGTTTCTAGTGCTGTTTGTGTGTTGCCTGATATCATGGGAATGTGTTTTGCTGACAGTCATACAGGGGGAGCGCAGGGAGGGAGGAGGTGTCTCCAAGCCCCTGACTCTAGAGCCTCCTGCACTCTACAGGGATGTGCCTTTACCAGGGGAGACTACACCTCCATTCCCACAGGAGGTGGAAAAGGAGCTCATTGGTGTTTTGTTTATAAGAAGGAGTGGCTTCCCCTTTTAAATCTGCTCAGCTCTCTCTTATGTTCATGATCTGTTTTAGAAACAAAAGGTTGGAGACACAACACTGAAGAATATTAGACAACATCTGCCTGTCTTCAACCTCACAGCACTGCAGTAAGTGAGAGACGATGTGTGCTTTATTATTATTCATAGTGTTTAAAGCAGGGGTCTCCAACCCTGGTCTTGGAGAGCCCCCTATCCTATCTAATACAGTATGTCTCCAACCCTGGTCCTGGAGAGCCTACCTATTCTATCTAATAAAGAGCATCTGCAAGCCTGAAGTGAGGAGCCTGGTGAGTGTCTTAGGCAGGAAGGAGGGGATGTTGAAACATTTGTAAAGCTGATGCAAGAATGGGGAAAGCACAGTTTTTTTTTTCTGGGTTACCCTCCTACATCACCAATTGATAAAGACTGGGGTAGAAACACATAGAAGTTATTGATCAATGAATTAAATCAAACAACTTTTTCAATTATTAAGAGAAGTTTCCAGGAAAATGTGTTGGAGACCCATACCTTATCCAACCCAGCCCTTGAACTTGCTTCTAACTTGAATCACATACTGTATGTTGTATTTGGTCATAGTTATACTTGCTCTTAATATAGGACTGAATATAGTTAATGTATTTTGTAATTTTGTTTTGTTTCTTGATATCATATTCTGGATATTTTTGTAACAAGAAATTGTATTTATATATTTACTGACAGAAGCTCTTAATCCAGGGCGATTTACATTTAAAATCTCTGCAAATGAAAAGATTAAAATCACAATACAGTAAAGAGCAATCCCAATAGAATAACTGTATTCAGTCCTACATTAAGAAGACATTTCCCTAAGAGCAAGTAAAACATATACAGTAACTACGTATACAGTTTAAATAAAAGCAAACTGAAATTCAGCACGACTACATTTACGGGCAAGTTCAAGAGGAGATACACAGATAGTAAATCTTGTTCCATTGATGTATAAGCAGAATCAGATTGCAATGGTGTAAGTGCAATAGAGCAGTGAATAGAGGAGTAGTGACACAATACAACTCTTATACAGTTGAAGAGCTTCATTCCAAAACACTATATATCCTTTTCCAGATGCTTAGTGTGACAGGCTGGTGAGTGGATAGATGCCCAGAGACAGACTGCAGTTCAAACAAATATACTTTTATTATAAATAAACAGAAAAATAAAGTGCACAAGGGCAAAATAAAGATCTTTAAACACAAATAGAAAGATAACAAAACTTACAAAAATAAGGTTTCCAGGCTGGGCAATGTCTTCACTGGATTTATCAAAATTCAAAAATCACAAAACAACCACAAACACCAACCTGCTTCTCAACTCCCTCTTCCCAAATGAGAAGCAGAGGTCTCCTTTTATGTCAGGTGGCTGGGCGCTGATTGATCGTTAATTAAGTTAATCATTTACTCAACTAATCAACCCCAGCCAACTGAATATAATAAACCCAGGCAGGTAGGGGAAATTAACCCCATCCCTGCCAATTTAAAAAGGGCAGAGCTTTGCTCTGCCACACTTAGTAACAAGAAACATTGATTTTTAGCACTTTAATGTTATTTTAGTATGATCAATAAAACAAACATACAAATGTTACATCTACCTCAAAACATGTTTTTGTAATTAAATGAAGAAAATATATATTTTTAGCAGAATGCTACATATCCCAGAATCTGTTCTTTCTCTGCAAACCGCACATCTCTAGTAACAGCTTCCCACGTCCCCTAAATCTATTATGTCTTTCACTAATATAAATATCTTTTCATACAGAATGTAACAGCATGTCAGTTAATATCCCAACATCATCTTCAATCAATCTGTACAGCACCTTTCATGACAGATCATCTCAGCAGTATTTCAAATCTCAAACCCATGGAAGAACGTATAGTAGTCTATAGGCTACTTTTTTTTTATTCAAATATAAAAAAGATTGAATACCTCAAAACTGTTCAGAATGCACATGCATGGTTCTTTGTCTGTGCAATTCAATTAATAATATTAAAACTTAACTGATGATTGCAGTGGTTGTTTTTATATTGATCAGAAGGTTTTGTAATAAGGTGTGTGGAATTATATTGGGAAGTAGGTATGTTAGCTTAAGAATGAAGAGGGGAAAGTATACCTGATATATAAAAGGGAAAATCCTTCACAGAGGAAGGTAACTCTGTGGGTTGTTACTGTTTGTTTTGTTTGTTGGATAAGTGGCTTAGCCGTTCCAACCTCAGTCAGGCAAAATCTTGTTAGCTAGTGCTCCGTGTGGAGCTTGGCTTTTCTTTTTACACCTTGTGAGGTGTTGTTTTGTTTGAAAAAAATCTATAAATTAATAAACCGTTCAAATTGATATTGAAGACCAACTTTGGGCTCCAAGCTCTTTATTCGTACTACTGTACACTTATGGCCACTGTACTACACGTGGTGTCAGATTGGGATCAGAGCATCCCCTAGTGACTTGGAGGAATAAGCACTAGTAAATAAAGTCCTCCCCCTTTCCATGGAAGAGGTGCTGAAGGCTCTGTTAACAGCCACCGCAGCTCAACACAAACAGACTGTTGTCCAGAGGGAGACTAATCGGCTGCAACAGGAGCAGTTAACTCAACAGAGAGCCCAATTGGCACAAGCCCAGCAGGAGAGACTGGAGATAGCTGCCAGACTCGACTCCATTGAAGGTTCCAGAGTGAGGGTGACTGACATGAAGCTCACTCACCTGCTACAAAAAATGACCCAGGATAACAACGTGGAGGCATACCTGTCATTTGAGCGTCAAAAATAAAGTGGGCTTGTCTTGTGGCCCCATTTTTAATAGGTGACGCCCAAAGGCCTATCATGACTTTAATGATCTGCTCAAGGCTGAAATCTTGGTCTGGGCAGGCATGATCGCCACATTAAGGGCACAGCGGTTTCATGCCTGGAGTTTCAAACAGGAACAAGCTCTCAGGTCACAAATGTTTGACCTGATCCATTTGGCACCACAGTGGTTGCAGCTCAATGTGAACACTGCTATCAGAGTGGTGGAACTACCAGTGATGGACAGGTTCAGAGAGCCATGCCCCCCCGTGGAGGTGTGCGTGACAAAATGAACTCTCCACACCTGACGACTTTGTTGCTGTCATGGAGCGCTTTTTGGCTGCCAAGGACTTAGCCATTCATTTGAGTGTCACTACAGCAAGGAGTGTCCTACGGTCCCCTCTGAATGAAACAGCACCCTGACAAGAATCCGGGTAAGCCAGAACTGAGGGTAGGGGCTGTGGAAGAGTGGCTGATGGCTGCAAAGGGACTGGGGGTATCTGGGGATTATAGCAGAGCTGTTAATGCACCACTTGCAGACTGCAAGTGTTTTAAATGCAATGAGTTTGGCTACATCGCTATACAGTGTCCTAATGAGACAGAACCACTGCATTGTAATGTGGGAGAGCAAAATTACTTTAGTGTAGTGAGTGTTGTAAATATGGCCCTAGCTGCCCATAACTATAATAAAAATTGTGGTGATTTGAACACAAGCTGAAGCCCTCGCTGATTCCGGAAATGCTATCTCTGTGGTTTCACCTAAATATATGAAGCCTGAGCAATTAGACCATAGTCTTCATACCTGTGTCACCTATGTGCATGGAGATGTTAACTACTGCCCCACTTATGAAGTTAGCATTGAGTTTAAAGGCATACAAAGTACTATGAGAGTCAGAGTGGTGACAAAACCACCACACAAGATGATATTGGGTAGAGACTATCGAGGTTTTGAAGACTTTGTGAAATGGAACAGGGATTTGGCTCCCCTGCAGTAATTGTGTACAGGGTGAAATTGACCCTCATGAGGGCTTGAAGGAGGTGTCCCCCTTCACTGACCATGAACTGCTACAAACTGCCTCTGAGGTGTGTAAGACATGCAAGGGAAAACAAGCTGATAAATATCAATGGAATAAGAACACATTTGAACAGGCTTTGGGATTGTTGGGGAATGGTACAAAAAGGGCTTTGGCACTCAATGTGGGCCTCAGGAAATACTTGATGAGACAGGTGTTACGCCAGCTTTAGCGGAAGGAAATAAACCTGACACTTTTGACCAGTGGGCAGTACCAAGCAGACACTTTGGGAGAGACAAAGCTAATGTTCAAACTCTAGTTATGTCAAAAGTCAAGTAGTGGAAGTAAATGCTCTTTATTCGTACTCCTGCATACACTTACAGCGACTGTACTACAATTTATATTGATTAGTTTTCTTATTATTTGAACATCTCGCATGTTTCTTGTCTGTCACTGTCCCATAATGCAGGGTGGTAAACAATGTGTGACATAATGTGCTAGAATCAGATATAAAGCAGTTTGAAAAAAATTGGGCATGGTGGAGAACATGTTTTGAAACAAAAGCTGTTTTAATATTAGGATTGAGGAAAACATTCAATTTTTCATGAAGATTTTTACACTACATGATCAGGCTATCCTTCAGTAGAATCTATAGCAATAACTGGAAATATGTGGAATTGCTTTTTTTTTGCTTTTTGGTATGAACCTCTTCATTTACAGTTATGAGCAGTATCTGGTTGGAGTGCTGTAAGTGCTGTAGTCAAGTGAAAAATAACAGCAATAACAATACTGATAATTTCTGTTCAGACGCACCTTGGCCAGTGAATTCTTCGCCTGTGCTTGGTGCATGATGGATTTGTTCTACACTAACTCTACGGAGATCTTTGTTGGACCTTATGTGCCGTGCAAAAGGGAATCTGCTAAATTTGTATTCCTAGCAATGGTGGAACTGCTCACTGCAATTGTGGGTTTACCTGCTAACATGACTGTGCTCTGGGTTTTACTGTGCAGGAAACCTGCAGTCTCCTCAGCCAAGGTCTTCATTCTCAACCTCACTATTATGGACACTTTAATTTGCCTCTGTGCACCTCTTGGCATCTTTTATTCCTTGCTTGCAAGCTATTCCATTTTGTGGGACACATATTTCCTCTATTTTTTTTAACCTGGTTGGTAACCCTCTGTTCCTCAGTTGTATTTGTATGGAGCGCTACATGGCTGTGGTGCACCTGATCCTTTTCCTGTACTTTAAGTCGCACAACTTCAGAGTGGCAATCTGCGCCGTAGCTTGGGCCATCACTATAGAAATCCCTGTCTATGAAGTTCAATGAATGTTTGGTTCACGTTCATATTTAATGGAAGTCTACACTTCTCTCTTGCTCGTGGCCATGGTCTTGTGTAACGTGTCCATACTCCGGTCTCTGAGACAGTCAAGCCCGAAGAGAGACGAGATTCACCCCTTGAAAAAGAAAGCTTTCCAGACTGTTTTTACCGCCTTCGTTATTTTGTAGCTGTTCTATTTCCAGCCAGCTATCTATCTTTTACAACCGCAAATCAAAGTTACCATGCTTCACTGTTACCTCATGCCGGTGTGTTCTTCCTTTGCCATTCCATTTCCACTGTTCTATCTGTATAACATGGGGAAGCTGTCATGTGCACAATTCGTTGCCTCACTGAAATCATTTAATGCTATAAATACCCAGTTTCTGTATTCTGATTTATCCCCAAACTTAGTTTTCAGATTATTAAAACATACACAGCTGGTTTCACAGATCCAGATTAGCTCTAATCTTAGACTACCCTTAATTACCCATCAATTAACATTGAATTGTCCATAATCAGGGCTAATTATGGTCTGTGAACTAACCAGTAGCTGTACAGGCAAAATTAAATAAATCAAATACTTTTATTCCTGCCGCAATCCTCGCCAGGAGAAGTGGATTGATAGATGGACTTTTATTCCTAAGCATGAATGAGGAGCCAATTAATTATCCAAAACATCAACTTTCTGTAGTTCAGCTGGCTCCAGGATTATTCACATCCTTGATTCAATATATAAACAGCTGCCTCCAGGATTATTCACACCCTTGATTCAATATATATATGCAGCTGCCTCTAGGATTATTCATACATCTTTTCCAAATTAAAAAAAAAAAAAAAACATGACTGCTCTTTATTAAACTTTGACATTGTTCAAACATGTATTTGCTGTCTGTTATATGATCATGGAATATCTTTCATTTGACATATATTATAAATGTATGTAATAGTTTTTTATGTGTTGCATCTACAGCTGCCTCCAGTATTAATCATACCCTTCATTCAATATATTCAATATATATACAGCTGCCTCCAGCATTATTCATACCCTTGATTCAATGTAACAAAAAGTTGGTTTTAGCCAAAATACAAAAGCAAGTGTACATCTTTTTTTTTTTTTTTTTTGCATAAATACATGCAAACATGAAACATTATAAGACTATCAGTGTTAGATATCGCAAAAAACTTTTCCCTCAAAGTTATTGCATTTCAGTATTAAGGGTGTGAACATTTTTTAACCTTCAGTTTTTGAAAAAAAATGCAAAACATGTTGGACAAATTCATTTAAACCCATTACAGTCTTTGAAGGGTATAAATAATCCTGGAGGCTACTGTATGCATCACATATCAATATAGTAATGCACATTGTACTCTTAATATGATTTTAAATATAAACAAAACAACCAAATGTAATGTTCAAAATTAATATTTCAACTTGATTTGTAAAAGCAAAGATGGTTGTGTGTATTTAGCAGATGAATAAGTCAATAAGGAATATGTTAAATGTGCACACAAATATTACACATGCAGCATATTGTACAGCATTGTTAACCTGAAAAAGATAATAGTGTTGACATGTGTTGTCAGCTTTGTTTTTTTGTTTCCTTTTCTTTATTGAAAGTAAATAAAACTATGAAAACTTTTGAACTTGAGAAACAGTGGTCTGGTCCTAGATGAGTGTGACATATCGCCTTTTTGTTTGATACATTTGATAGAGTTGAGTTACACTGGTTAACACCTCGATGGGACGAAACTTTGCAATGCACAAATGCTTTCTTTTGTATATATATATATATATATATATATATATATATATATATATATATATATATATATATTATATATATATATATATAGTGAAAGACTTGTTGTTCTTACCACTCTGGAGAGTAGCAGGCAGGTAGCAGAGAGACGTAATGAATGAAGCAGCGGCACATAGATTTAAAACAACTTGCCAGGCAACAAAGTATTTATTACAATTAAATAACAAAAAATAAACAAACACAAAACAACCATTCAAATAAAAGACTCTTTCGCTCTGGTAACCGTGCAGCATTCACCGTCGCCATGCTCTCTCCCGAGCATCTGTTCCAGTCTGTTTTTAAATGCGCGCCCGCAGAGACACACCCACCAGCCCAATCAACACAGCTGGCGAGGATCACAGACGGGGCGCGCTCAAACAGCGACTACATTCATATGCAGGGAATTTGCCCTGTCACAATATCTATAAATGTTCACTACCTGACAAAGACTTCGGCTTTGTTTACATACACTTGAAAATCGACTATACAATTCCTATCTTGACCCTAACCACCACAAACACCATGGGGCTAGATGGGATTTTTTTTTTAAACTCTTGTTTTTAATTTTTTCTGCATGTTTTTTTCCTAATTGTAATTATTTTTCTTTCAGTTTTTGTTTTTGCAGTTACACAATTCGTTACACGATATTTATCTAATGATTAAATCAGTAACATGGATCAGCTACAAGGGAATTTATTAAGCAAAACTTTTCATATTAACAAAGGTAGTGTGACAGATAGGACGATTACAGACGAATGTTGTCCCAAACACAGAAATAATTCTCTATGCAAAAAACTTCAGTTTTGGATCATTTGCTCCCATATATTGATAAAAAGTGGAAACATCAACTTTGGAAAACTTGTCTTTCAACTGCATGTAGCATTGCCTTGCAGCTCAATTATCTATTTGAAGCTCCTCTGATACATTGTGCATGTCAACAGAAAATGGTTTGCAGAAAAGTGCAAACTTTGCTTCCAGGTTTCTGAAGTCAGAGAACTGTTGTTGAAATTCCTTTTGGAGTTCAGCAATTTTGCCATTGAACTTTTCTGTGTCATCACACTGTGATGACTTGCACGTTACAATTTTCTCAGCATGCACTAACTGACTGAGGTCAAGGTATCTGAGCACAGCTGGGTCCTGATCCTTGTTTGTTTGTTTTGTCTTTACTGTAATGTCTGTCAGTGCTGCCTGTTATATATAATATATATATATATATATATATATATATATATATATATATATATATATATATATATATAATGATACAAGGTCACTGAATTGAATGTTTTTCTTGAATCGTTTATTAACTTACATGAAAAAGAACTTAGCAAATAAATCAGTACCCTGAAATAAATCAGTACCTGAAAAACACACACTGAGACACAGACACAGGCCCACACATACACACACATACACACACACTGAGATACACACACACAAACACACACACTCAGACACACGCACACCGACACACAGACTGAGACACGCACACACATACCCCGAGACACACAGACTGAGAAACACACACATACTGCAAAACACCTAACCTGGGATTTTTCAACGACGGTTAAGAATTTCTAACTTCTTTTTTAACTTAAAAAAAACATTAACGTGAAAAAACGCTTAATGTCGCTTAATGTACTAAAGAATGCAGCTACAAAGTCTAAATTTGGCACAATATTAGCCCACAAAGAGTACCACATACGATATAAATTATGTGCCGTATATGAAGAGGAAATATATAAAACCCATGTTAAGAGTCGTTTTGCCATAATAAAAACAAGCTTAACGTGGCTTAATGTATCCAAATCTATTGGTTCAAACTCCAAACTTTACAAAATGTTACCTTTTCAAGGATAGAAATTGTGTGTGTGTGTGTGTATGTGTGTGTGAGGTGTGTAGGAATTTTCCTTGTGAAGTAAGATTTGTAATTCCAAAGTTTGGGTTAATAACAATTTATTCAATGAAGCAAAAATAACATCATTCACAGTATGAACCATACTGTGTAAAAACAAGGCAGGTCATTTACAAAAAAACAAGGAAACCTTCCCTCCTATTATACCCCATAAGACACTCCCCATCAATGGGTGCGAATCCCTTTTGTCTGGCTACCTTAGTGGAGCCAACTTGTTGATTGTGATTGTGTTGACTGTAATTGTGTTGATTGTAATTGTGTTGATTGTGAAGTTGATGTGATCACGATGTATTTTTTCTTAGTGCGTGTCAACCCCCTTTTGTTTTTGAGCCTTTTGTCCTACAGTCAAGTCCTCAACCCCCCCACCCCTTTGTCCTAACAGGTGGTTAAATGCAGCATTGAAAACAAAGGAAAAATTGGAGCACTAAGTTAAAATATGTATATATTTTCCAGTGTGTATAAAAGAGAGGGGGGTTTGTACAAAGAATAAAGTTAAATATAAAAGACAGATTAGATTTAGACAAAATTATAGTTTTTAGAAGAGGTGTCAACTAGAATGTTGAGGAAGGGCAATTTGTCCTTCTATAAGTGTATTCATAGCAATTACAGTGTCAACATGGATACCTATAAACATTTTCAAATCATATATTTTTTTCTTCTCACTAAAGTATGAAACATTGTATGTAAATCAAAATATCTGATAATATATTGTGATTTTTGTTTGCATATTGCTGTCATATTCAACCCTCCTGCACATTTGTCTCGCAGTACAAATTAAACAACAGTAAATCCGTTTTTTTTTTCCTTTGCAATTATGTAGCTACCTTTTAAAACCATCTTAATTTGGAAATTAAAGAACCATTATTATTTCTCATGGCTCTAATTAGAAATGGCATCAATTACTAATTAGGAAAGTGATGATGTTTAAAAAATGTAACAAAGCCACCAACTAGGAATGCACAACAAAAGACATGTAGAAGCATAATTTCAGCCAGGTGGAAGTAAAAGATTTTAACAAACAATTATTAACTAAAATTAACAATTCGGGAAACAATGTCAATTTCTTTCCAGTTTCATGGTATCGTGCATAAATCCACTGTTTACACCTATAGCTGGTGGTCCCCCACCTTAGTTGTAGGCAACTGGGAAATGTAGGTGTCTAGGGCCGCCGCATCAACAATGAACTGCGCTGTAGACTTTTTAAAAACATTAACTAGGTGTCACAGACAGTGATCACACTTGTAAGAAGTCATTCAAAGTCTGTCTGGATCATCAGCTGGCATCAAGCATTTCTTACGAAACCAACGTCTGCAAGAGACACACAAGCTCTGAATATCCTGGTGTTGTGAATCCCCATCACGACTATCTGTGTCACATATTGTCCAGTTTTTCTGATGACCGATTGCTGACATTAACTCATTTAAAATAGCAGGTCCATCTCCCATTTACCCTGAGATTTTTTAATGTACATTCTGTTGTTTGATTGGTGTTGATGTTTCTGGTTGTGGTGTCTTTTCTGTGACTTCTGAAGCACACTGTTTGTGAAGAGCTTTCTTCTGTTTCCTTGTCACTGGCACTTTCATTATCATGTGGCATGGTAGGAATGCTGTCCAGGACATTGTCAGTCAGAGATGAAAGTGAAGAATCCGGGGCACGAAGGACTTCATAATCATAGTCCTTTGCTCATGGTTTCATCCTGCCTGATTTTTTCTCTCCCCCTTCCTTTCTTCCTCATTAGAGACAGACTGTATGTCTTTTTGGTGGACAAATGCAGACCTGTTGCCATCTCCACAGCAAGAATGTGATAGCATTTCCCTGCTATCCCTCACAACACTGACTTTTTCATTTGTAGGACTTTTTACTACAAACACCATCAGGGTTGTATTGAAACTTACCAGGCCCATTTCAGTAATGGTTTCAGCCAGGGATGTGTTTGTCATCTGAAACATTGGCTTTTTCTCAACAACACATGATGCCCTGTTAATGTACTCTTGATTTGGTGGATTATGTCTTCCAAAGGTACAAACTGAGGAATTTTGATTGCACTAGAAACTGCAAGATATGCAGACCTCCTTTTCAAGATGTTTAAATTAAAAGTGTTATTTTTTGTAGAGATTGATGGTAGTATCTGTTTCGTGCGTTTCAGACAGTGGGAAAATTTGATTCTTCAATCAGTGTGCAGCGTTTCAATCACGTGAACAAACAGAACGTTTGATACTGGGTCAGGTGATGTATGAAACATCTGCTCAACCATGCATTTTTTAACCCTTCCCATTCTGGTTATAACTGACTGTGCTATAATAGTAATTATAAACGGTGGAAATACATGCAATCGGTTTGCCATTTTGTGAAGTTAGTATCGACACATTATGGTTGACTATTTAAAAAAAAAAGCTTTCTAATGGCAAAACAACGCTTAACGTAGGTTTTATATATTTCCTCTTCATATACAGTCACATAATTTATATCGTATGTGGTAATCTTTGTGGGCTAATATTGTGACAAATTTGGACTTTGTAGCTGTATTCTTTAGTGACGTTAAGCGCTTTTTTTCGCGTTAAGCGTTTAGAATACCCCCTTTTCTCACTTTATGATTTTATTTTGTGATTATTTAATTATTGTCAAAATAAACAGCCTGCTCAAAAATGTGTTTTAATATTAGCCTTTAATAAAGGAAAATGGCTGCTTTCATTAATTTGCATGCATCTATTTCAGTGCAATTTCATTGTAATAAGAAACATTTACATTTTATTTCAGTTTTTTCATACAAAATAATGTTTTCTCGGGCGAGTAAAAAATATATTAATTTTGATTCATGTACAAGGGTTACTCTTAAGATGCAGTTTATGATCCAGATCCAGGTTATGATCCAGATCCAGTTTATGGTAAACTGTGCTGCATGACTCAGAAACTTGGCTGTCAACTGAGTCCCAAAAACTGGGCTGAATTAAAAAATTATCTACAAAGCAAAGCGGCCCAGAATTTGAGACGTAAATGAAAACAGGGGCAGTCTATATTTAAAACGGTGATTACATTAGAGATAAACTAATGTATCCTGTAACAAAATAGTGTATATTAAAATACACCGCGCAAACGATTACAGATATATGCTGTTAGGAAGAAAAAAGTACACCACTACAGAAAAACCAAAAAAAAAAAACTATTCATTCGTGTATAACATGATAATTCATATAAAGTAATAACCCATAGTTTGTTATATTAGTACAGCAAAATACCACCTCTATCTCTTTCTCTCTCTGATCGTAATGTTAAAAATGCCTGCAAGCTTTTCCACTAGTGTGAAGACGTATTCATGTGTGAGGCATGGACCAATCAAAACGCGAGACTGTTATGCGGTTCCATCCCACAACCGGGCCTGCGTCACGCCTCTCTTCCTTGTCTGTTTGTCAACGAAGCCCCTCCTTCTCATGGTGACGCTGAAGAGCTCAGACAGAGGACCAATGAAAACGCATTGACTTAGGCGGTTCTGGACCGAAAACGGGCCTAAATCATTTTTTTGGCAAATAATATGGCCAATCAAATGTTCCATTAAACATCAAGACTCGCAAGTAACCAACCAGAAGCAAAGCACACGTTCTGCCCCCAGAACAAGTTTGGTTTCGAAAAACTCAGTTGAGCCGGACGCATCGTTTGCGGCGGGTTTGAGTTTTGGAGATTAGTAGCAGGTGAGTTGTTAACCATTTCATAAAATCCTGGATTTATATTTGTCAGTGATATAAGAACAAGCAATTAAAGTAAATGCGTGCTTTCATAATATTACTAACCTGCAACTAAGCAAGTGTAACAGTTTGGCGATTCAATGAATTGTAGCGCTTACTCTAGTAGACTACTTGTACGAGAGCAGCCTCTGTGTGTGTGTGTGTGTGTGAGAGAGAGAGAGAGAGAGAAAAGTACTTTTTCTGAACATTTCTGAAACGTTAGTATAAACTAAACGTTGATAATGTAGTCCATGTTTAAAAAACAAACTTTATAACGTAAGGACTTTTTTCAAAAAATATTTCTGCCATCTGCTTCAGGGTTAAACCGAAAACCGAATTTGCAGGAGTGTTTTTGAATAGACGCATGCGCAATCAGTAATTTAAATTAAACATCTACATGTTTTGTGTCGATTTAAAAGTGAAATCCACTGTTAGTCAGATCAGAATAATTCTCGTATTTTTAAATCTACCTTAAATTCTGAAATACCAGATTGCGATATTTAAGCGCAATTGGATTTCCAGGTTACAATCTTTATGGGTGATCTCGATCGAATTTTTATGTTTTGAAAACAGACTTTCACAATTTAATCCAGATTAAAAAGTAAAGGGTTGGATTGTAGCACGGTGGTCTTGGGGGGCCTGTCTGTATGGAGTTTGCAAATTTTTCACGCTTTTTTTAATTTCTTTATTTTTTCGGGTACTCTGGTTTCCTGCCACAGTCCGAAAACATATTGGCTAGGTTGATTAGGGTCTCTAACTTGTTCCCTAGGGTTGTTAGTTGACCTGTGCTGAACTAGCCCTGCCCAGGGTTTAGGGTGTGACAGTGTAGTCCAACCTTGCACCTTTTGTCTGCCAGGTTAGGCTCTGGCTCGTCACAGTGGAATAGCTCGGATTTACAAACTGCTGGAAGGCAGGAATTTCTATTGCATTTAATAAGCATTAATTAGCATTTAAATAATCAACAATTATTTTTTAGTACACTTTTTACTGACAAAGTGTACGAACAGCCAGGAGCAAAGTATGAGTTCAAAAGAGAGAAAAGAACAACTTCTTAATTAGAGTGGAATATTGTAGAAGATATCCAGCTTGTTCTCAGCCATTACAATAAAGCAACTTCTGGTTTTTAAACCGAACCTGGTAGCTGAAATATAGTTATTTTCTTACACTGCACTTGGGCAAGCGCTTTTACTGGATGTGCCTATCAGGAGCTCCCCACTTAAAGGTCTTTGACAGCACTTTTTTTTTTTTTTGGCAGCTACCAAGCAGAACCCCATTTGATGCCATGGACAGTGTAAAGATGGAATCTGTCCCAATTAAAGAGGAGCTCCCTAAACTTGATCTGGTCCCCATTAGACTGGAGCTCTCTGGACTGGCTTCCCTCGCCATTAAACAGGAGCTCTGTGAGATGCAATCTGACACCATCAAGCCAGTGGTGTCTGGAATTAAAGCTGAGCGCAATGAATTGGAAATCTTCCAGACAGAAGAACCAGTTCCTATGAATGAAGAGGTGCTGGAAACTAATTTAGTTGGTGGGGTTCATAGATGTTCTTTGCATTTTTCACAAAATGTAAAAAATACAAGTTCTCTGCCAAAATGCAAATTCCACATTTTTCCACAGTATTCCCTTGTAATCAGATTTCTATGAATCCTGGGGATTAACATCTACTTTGAGCAATCGAACAAACCAGTCAATTGTTTAAATAAGTTGATCAACACAAACGTTTATATGATTAAAGCATCATTTAGTAATTTAAAAATTACTTATTTTATTCTGTCAATCCTAATTTTTGTACACTGCAGTTTGTTTGTTTTGAACTTTGGCTCCCTGCTGCAGATGGGTTGAACCATATTTTTTTTTTTTTTTTTTTTTTTTTAAGAACTGTACCATTATCATCCATTACAAATATAATAGGGTGTTATATACTGTTCTATTTAAAATGCAGTGTCTGTTGTGGCATTGCAGTTTACACACAGAGGAAAATCTGCTTCAGCACTGGTGTCCTGGGGAAAAAGTAGATTTGGTCTAGAATTTAAAGGGGGGGGGGTTCCATTGATTCTAAGGTTTATGCATAGATCACTGTAGTACTACTGTCACATCTAGGGAATTAGTAGGGTGTTACATACTGTTCTTTATAAAATGGGCATTTTAAATAATCTATCCTGATTGGTCAAAACAGGTCACATGGGGGTGTTGATATTACAGCATATTACCATGGGTCAGCACTTTTTTTTTTTTTTTCAAAAACTGGCAAATCACTGGCAGATATCCATACACTAGAACTTAAAAACAAAAACAGCAGACATATTGGAATTTATCGCAATAAACATGAACAACGAGATTAATGTAAATGTTGAACTTTTCGGAAACCGAACTGTACATGAGTTATTGAATGAATCTGAATCAGACACCAATGATGAATTGAAGTAGTGGAAAAAAAAAAAGCAAAAATATTCAAATAAATTCAAAACTTGCCATTCTGATCGCTCTGTTCCTTCTCCCTGAACTACGGTGTTTCCCTATTCCGTTTTGAAAATAAATAGCTTAAAAAATATCTCAAACTTGCAGCTTTTCACAAAAGATTTGGGTCCCTCTTAAAAGAGATTTTGGGGTTAAAAGATGTTTTGTTGCCATTGCTCTCGCTATCTGTTCTTCGGTCTGCCTGCCTGCTGCCACTGAACCTACCCCCTTCGCAGCTGTGTGATCTGATGCTGAACATTTATAAATTTATCTCGATAGTTTCTGCCATACCTTTTAAATGTGTCCACGGACGATGGTATCGTGTCTTCTGCTGTACCCTGTATTGTTTTAAATTGTTTCTTAACTCTGGCCAGTAGTTCTCCACAGTACCGAGCTGTAAATTGCAAAGTCAGTTTGATAAGTGACCGGGAATTCCATGCAAATAACGTCTTTCTCGCCACTGTGAAGCTGTAGCACAAATCTTGTATGCATATTAATCTTTTTTTCCTTTTTTTTTTTTTTTTTTTTTTTTTTCTTCTGACAGCTACCAAGCAGAACCCCATTTGATGCCATGGACAGTGTAAAGATGGAATCTGTCCCAATTAAAGAGGAGCTCCCTAAACTTGAACTAGTCCCCATTAGACTGGAGTTCTCTGGACTGGCTTCCCTCGCCATTAAACAGGAGCTCTGTGAGATGCAATCTGACACCATCAAGCCAGTGGTGTCTGGAATTAAAGCTGAGCGCAATGAATTGGAGATCTTCCAGACAGAAGAACCAGTTCCTATGAAAGAAGAGGTGCTGGAAATGGTGCATATTAAACTGGAGCCCCTGAAAGAGGAGGTACACTTGAAACCAGGGAAGAAAGTATCTGAAGACTTGAAAGCAGTCCCTGCTGAGCTGGGTGCGGTTCGCCTGCGGGATTGTAGTGTGGTGCTGGAGAGAATCTACGTGAGAAAGCAAGGCTCTGGAGAGGAAGGTTCTCCCAACAGCACAGAACGAGGTGGACAGGAAGACGGGAGCTCATATTCAGAGTGCAGTCCAGCAGGTGAGTGACTGAGTAGCTGTGACATTGTCATTCTGCACTGAGTGATGACCACAGTGTGACTGAGAGGCAGAGAACAGATAGCAGGGCTTCACATTAGCATCCGGGTTCATTTCACATACTTGTTTACACTGAAGTAAATCACTGTGTCTGTAGCGGCACTGATGCAGTATGACTTTGTGTCAATGGGAAATGCTAGTAAAATGCAGGACACTTTATTCTGCTACTCAACCGTCTCTCAAGGTGGTTCAGTGGCGGCACAATACCGGTACTGAAGCAGATTTTTCTCAGTGTAAACAGACACCACATTTTATATAGGATAGTGTGTAACACCCTATAATATATGTAATAGATGTTACTGGTATCAGAGGTGCCGGAAGGACTGGACAAGTGGGGGGGGCCAGCCAAATGAGAAATTTCTGAGGGAGTTAACTACCACGTCATAACAGCTACCTGCTGCATTGTCACTTCGAAGTTTCGCTGATCAGCACTCACTACTGCATAAAACGACATAATTGAGTATAGCTACTACAGCAAATAACTTCTGTCACCTCGTTGGAAATAAAAATCACAGGACAAAACATTCTCAAATACACCAGTGGTGCAATCGTGAGCTTTTTTCTTTAGATTAATCATGTCGTCATTTTTTAACTGTAGCCTAATCGATGTATTGATTATTCAAAATAACAAAAACATAGTTTCGTTTTAACAGAAGAAAAAAAAACCTGTGCCAAATAGTTCAAACATCTATGCACAGCTTATATTTAAATTAGGAAAGAAATACAAGGGACTTTTTTTAAGACGTTTTAACAACTGAAAACAATACGCATGTGTCCACATCAGAGGTCCCTTTGTATTAATAACATAAAAAATACTGTATTTAACCAAAGTAATTTTCAAAGCAAATCAAGCATTAAACATATTGTAAAGGTAACTTACAGTAACGTAGAAGTCTGAGTGGCTTAGTTCATTGTTTAATCAGCTAGTCTTCTGTCTTGTCGGTAGGAGGGGTAATTTTTCCATATTTACAGAACACTCAAGAAAATGCAGAACTAGTGGGAACTATATACACGCAACTAAAGTTTAAAATGTTCAACAGTCCAATTCAGTTAATCCCATTTTCCAAAAAAGCTATTCCCGTCATCACTAAATCCACAAAAAGACTTGGCAACTTGTACAAGGTCCAAAGCATCAGTCATGTCTTTATATACGTGTAGAAACATTACATGATTCATGCGCTTTTGTGTCCTAGTAGATCTCAGGTAGGTTTTAATTCTTCATATTGCTGAAAAACTTTGCTCTTCAGTTGCATTGGGCATAGGGATTGTCAGATAGAGGTGAATGAGTTTATCAACTTCTGCAAGGAGTTGCCGTGCCCCCTCATCAGCTCCAAGCATGTCCACAATAGTGGACAGTTTCGTCACTTTGTTTATACTTGATGTCGTCTTCTGTGTGAATGCTTAAAAATTGGCTGAAAACATACTCGGGTGAATATGGAGACGATGAAAATCAAAGTCACTAGTATATAAACTGCTGATTTCATTCGGAATTTCAACAGTATCTCCATTGGCAGCTAAGATCACAAGATTCTCGATTTGCTTAAGTACTTTCAGTGTTTCCTGATTAAACCTTCTATCCAGCTCACAGTAAAGAATGTGATAAACATGTGGTACACTTCCATCATCAATGCGTCGAATCCGTTTTGGCAGGGATGGCGGATTGGTTAGCTCTTTTGTAGCTTTCAAAGCATCTGCATACAGTGCAGCAAAGTAGGTGTCGGAGTGCATTCTAACAAGTGTTCCCGAAGGGTGGCAGTGCAAGTCACTGTAGTCTCGGCAGTAATATCCTTTGATTGTAACGCTCTAGCTACTGTCTCACTGGCAGAAAAAAAACTTTCAGTACAGAGAAGGTGTTGAATTTTTCCATAAGAGAAATCGGTCCTGGAGCTTTTTTCACTGCTTCTGCTTCTCCACCATCAATGACAACAGCGCCCAGGGTATTGAGGGTTGCTTGATAATTTTCCAGCATTGACCAAATAGCTGGTGTTCTTGCTGTCCACCGGGTTTGACACAAAGGTTTCATGGACTCGTGGCTGTCTAGTATGAATGATGCCTGCATGGTTTCAAATAAGGCCAGTCTTTTTGCAGAGGCATGGATTGTATTGTGGACTTCATGAACTGCTTCAAAGGCACTTCTAACCATTAAGCAACTCTTTGCGGCTTCTTGCAAGACAAGGTTGAGGCTGTGATTTAAGCAATGAATCGATAATGCTTTGGGATTTTCTTTCTTCATTAGGGTAGCTACACCAGCTGTTTTTCCTTGTAGGACACTGGCGCCATCGTATGTCTGTCCGCGGATGTTTTTCAGGTCTAACCCCATTCTTAACAGTATGTCTTTTATTATGCTGTTAAGAGACATTGCACCGGTCTTCGAGCAATCATAGAGTCCAACAAACTCTTCTGCAACCTTGTATGTATCAACATAATGGACGGCAAACACAAGCTGTTCATGACCACTTAGATCCTTGGTTTCATCAATAACTACAGAAAATATTTCAGACCTTTTTGACATCCTTTGTTAGTTTAGAAGAGGCCTGGTCGTACATTTCTGCATTGATAATGTCATGTGAATTGTGCATTTCTTATTCCGCCATTGCTCCATTTCTTTGTTGTTGTCGAAACGAGCTGCAAGTTGCTTTGATCATCTGAATGTCCCCTAACTGCCAGCCCTTGTCTCATAAGATACTGGATACATTTTAGTTGCTCTAAAAAAACAAGCTTGCTCGGCTTCTTTCTGTTGTTGCAGCTGAGCATCCACATTCACATTACAAGTGTAAGCGTGTACTTTATAAACTGATTCCCTGTGATAATTCGATTTCTTGTGCTCATTAAGTCTTGCTGGACAATCCTTCCAATTATTCATGCCAAGTTTTCTTCAGGTGATATGCTGCAGTAAGGTAGCTTATAATCTACAGCCAACGGATTACTTACTGTTTTGGTGGTAGACGAAGTTGAAGGCTCCGTTATGGTATTCTGTTCAACTGGAGCAGAATCACTCTGTTCAGGCAAAGACTGTCGTCTTCTTAGATGTGCCATCCTCTTCGTTTCTTTCAGCATACAAATGTTTGTCTGCTCTTGTTGCAGCGATCGGCTTATAAAAATTCCTCAAAACCATCTCCACACATTGAGGGAATTGATTTTGTATATCTATATATATATATATATACTTTCTGTGTTCATATATATATATAGAAAGATATATATATATATATATGAGAATCTCGTTCGGTATCAGATTAGCAATATATATAATAGTATATTATTATAATGTATATTCCATTACCGTCATATAAGGAGGGTACTTTGGTATCAAATTTAAATAAAACACAACTCTGGATACAGAAGGTGATTACGGCCCATTTAAAAAGTACATTTCTGTAAAAATCACTACATTTGTCAGAGAGTTGAACACCCCTTTTTGAAAATATACTATTGTCTTTCCAACGGAAGTTTGAATTGATAATTATAAACAACATCTCGCTAACTTGCACCCAAACCTAGTAGTATGGAAGCTGGTTTAAGCAATCTGAGCTTATAGCATTGTGAAGTTTGTCACATATGATTTATTAAAACGCTTGATTTGTGGATGTATTGGACTTATCTGTGTTTTGGAAGAGTGATGAGATTATGTGCATTTTATTTTTGTTTTTTGCTCTCACTGTAAAAAGTGGGTGGGCTGTTTTAAAAGTGCGTGGGCAGTGGCCCGTTGGCCCACCCGTCTCCGCCGCCTATGACTGGTACAGTACTAAAACTTCCTTATTTTTTCATGTTCTGAAAGCTGGTGACAGGGGGCTGAAGTTGGAAACAAATTGTCTGACCAGCGTAGGCGACTATATTGTATATCACAGGTTGGGTAATAAATAGCTTAAATATTTAATTTCACCTCAGAATATCAATGATAAAAACACAAATACTGTTAAATACCATATGTTAACAGAATTTCTGCTTTATATTTTAAAACAAAGTTTAATTTATTAGAATAAGTTAGTGACTTCTGGCTAAAATGGTTTATTCTTTAATTAAAATACTGTAGCCTACTGTTTTACTTGTATCATTATATGGCACAAGAAGTTTGAAACAAGCTGTCAGTTTAACTTGTCTAACTAACATACTGAAACGTAATTTGCCGGTAAGCTTTATGTTTTATGCTCTTGCAGATTTGAAGAACAGAATTTGTTTAAAAAAATAAAAAATAAAAATTAATCCTGATTTAATGTGTGTAACATAGTGTATTCTTTCGATCTTCGCTTTACCTTCTCTCAGCATGTCCTGCAATCTTTTCATGACCCATCTACTGATATTCAGCAAATATGCTGAAAAGTATTACAATGGGTAGCACTGTGGTCAGTGCGACTACAGCGCAAACATGTTTTAACACTGGAATATCTGCCTTCTATGTAAATGGAGATATGCTGCCAAATTGCAGCTGAACCTGTAATATCACTGTGTGTAAATGCAGCTGAACCTGTACTATCACTGTGCAAATGCACTGAGCCTGTAATATCACTGTGTGTAAATGCACTGAGCCTGTAATATCACTGTGTGTAAATGGTAAATTAAAAATTAAACAAGTTAAATCCAACCCAGATATAGAATGCAGGTAGGTTAGATGTACAGCACAATAATAATGACAATGACACAAACTTCTAAATTATTTAATAAATGTACATTAATAGCAATAAGAGCCTGTCATTTTCATAAATAATTGTTACTGTTTAACCTCAAACTTGTAAACCACAGGGAAGTTATAGCCCACCGGTATTCATTGCAATTCTATTATAGTTCTTAGCAGACGCCCTTAGCAGGCGACCTTTGCTTTTCTAAAATTGTAAACCTTAGCTTTAGTCATTGCATAGCTCCCCCTACAATCTCCCTATCCTAATCCAGCTGATCAGGCTAGTATTGACAGGTAGGTACCCATTGCAACCCTTTTTGAAAAATGATAAGCAATAATCGATAACACCAGCAAAAGCACAGCACAAGAAAAAAAAACAAAAAACACTTATTTTTTTATGAAATGACAAAATGAGGAAGGCACAATTGCTGCATTTCTTACATAAAACAGTCTCTGATTTTCTCTCCTGTTTGTCTTTTCTAGGTTCCAGTCCAGCAGTTAAAGCAAGGACGGGTGGTGGAGAACATTCAGATTGTGGGATTGGTGCCACCCAGTTAAGGAATTTAAAGATACTGAGTGGAGAGAAATTTAAAAATACCAGCGGAGAGAAACTGTATCACTGCTCTGACTGTAGTAAGAGTTTCACTCAGTCAGCAAATCTTGTAATACACCAGCGAATTCACACAGGAGAGAGGCCGTATCGCTGCTCTAACTGTGGGAAGAGTTTCAAGGCATCAGGGCACCTTTTGGCACACCAGCGAGTTCACAAAGGAGAGAAACCACATTGCTGCTCTGACTGTGGAAAGAGTTTTAGTCACTCAGGAGACCTTGTGATACACCAGCGAATTCACACAGGAAATAAACCCTATAGCTGCTCTGACTGTGGAAAGAGTTTCATATCATCAGGACACCGTACAACACACCAGCGAATTCACACAGGAGAGAAACCACATTGCTGCTCTGACTGTGGAAAGAGTTTTAGTCACTCAGGTGACCTTGTGATACACCAGCGAATTCACACAGGAGAGAAACCTTATCGTTGTTCTCACTGTGGGAAGAGCTTCAGTCGGTCAGGAAATTTTGAATCGCATAAGCGAACTCACAAAGGAGAGAAACCATATCACTGTTCTGACTGTGGGAAGAGTTTCAGTCGGTCAGAACACCTATTACTACATCAGCGAATACACACTGGAGAGAAACCATATTGCTGCACTGACTGTGGGAAGAGTTTCAGTCGATCAGGACAACTTGTAATACACCAGCGAATTCATACAGGAGAGAAACCTTATTACTGCTCTGACTGTGGGAAGTGTTTCAGGGATTCAGCAGACCTTGTAAAACACCAGAGAATTCACACAGGAGTAAAGCCGTATCACTGCTCCGACTGTGGTAAAAGTTTCAGTCAATCAGGACAACTTGGAAAACATCAGCGGGTTCACACAGGAGAGAAACAGTTTCATTGCTCTGACTGTGGGAAGAGTTTCAGTTCGTTAGCAAACCTTGTTTCACACCAGCGAATTCACTCGGGAGAGAAACCGTATCACTGTTCTAACTGTGGGAAAAGTTTCCGTCACTCAGCATCCTTTGCTGTACACCAGCGAATTCACACAGGAGAGAAACCGTATCGCTGCTCTCACTGTGGGAAGAGTTTCGGTCACTCAGCATCCTTTGCTGTACACCAACGTATTCACACAGGAGAGAAACCGTATCGTTGCTCTGACTGTGGGAAGAGTTTCAGACGGTCGGGACACCTTGTTTCACACCGGCAAATTCACACGGGAGAGAAAAAAAAAAAAATGTAAATAGTGTTCCTGCATAAAAGTAACTTTTAACCATTTTGCTCCGCTTCCTGACATTTCAGCACAGCAGTGTTCTGCTGAATAGTGTGGATGCCCGAGCTGAGGAGACAGTCAGACATGCTCCCAGAAAAATTCAAATTAAGAATTACTAGTGCAACGACCTCGCCCTTAGCACAAAGCCAATCACTATGGAGCGATTACCTCCCTATATTAAATATATCCCATGACAAAAACATTGTCAATGTAAAAAAACAAGTTAGAAAAACAGCCATTTAAAGGTGATGTCAAACACAAAAATCCAAGTTAGGAGACGCAATTAGGCCAATATTGTCAAGCATCAAACAAATAGGCACAATTGGAAAGGTGCTGGGGCCCAAGATTCACACAGTTCTTGCTTCACACTTGGCGCCTTCATTTGATTGCTTCGCTCCACTTTGTCGCACCACTTGAAATGCTCTTTGCATCTTGAAGTGACTGAGACACACACATTGTAATAGAAACAAGAGACTTTCTGATTGGATCAGAATCTTTTTTTTTTTTTCTTTTTTTTAATTATAGAGCTATTTAAAAAAAATTATATGTCCAAACTACAAAGTAAAATGCACAATGCAAATTTAGGACACTGAATGTAAATGCTCTTATTTGAATGGTCCAAAAATGCTGAATCTACTGCTATGCGCTAAAGCTGTATAATAGAGCAGCTCTCCTTGTAAACCTTTTAAAGTAGAAAACAAACTGCTGTTATTTTGTGTAGAATGGCACAAGGCAGCTGTAATAGAGGAAATGCGAGTGTGCTTTTAGACAGTGTGTTGCTGCTAGTCCCACCCTGTGCAAATTCCAAGAGTAAAACCAGGTAACGCAACAAGCAGGGCACAAGCTAAGCAATGAGCTGTATTTGATTAGGAGAATAAAAGCTGTTTAATTTGACTATCTCCGTCAGTCTGGATTCTTATTATAGAAATCAAATTTAAGACAACAATATACAGAAGTGTCATGGGTGGAAGTTGCAGATGTTGAGATGTTAGTCAGTGTTTTCCAGCATCACTATCAGCAGCTCCTTCCTTCAGACACAGGCCACACTGGAGTGTTTAGATGACTGGGTGTGAGGAGCGTTGTGTTAACAATGGGAAACTGGAATGTCTGGGGAGCTCACTGCTACTGCCTATTTCAATTGTCTTATTTCTGTGTATTACATTATGGACAGCAGAGGTGCTCCTGACTCCCTCCTGTGGTGCAGTTTAGCAGGACACTGATGCTGTTTCAGGGTATAAAAACACAGAGAGGGATTCAATTAAACACTAAGTTCACAGTTTAATAGAAGCATGGATTAGTTGTCTTTGTATCTGTGTTCTAAGCGCTGCACTTGTGTTTCAATAAGTGTCACAGACAGTTATATGAGATGTAAGCTGTGAACACAGGTGGGACTTGATAGGGTTGGGTGACTCACAGTACAGTTAGATTATCCATCCTGTAGTTTTATGTTTAGCCTCTCTGTCCTTTCCTTCACTGTAGGAGGGGCATTAGAAATCTGCCTGTTCACAATGAACTGGCCCATAAGTGTTGAGACTAGAAGACCAGGTGGGTAAAAAGGATGAAACAGGAGGTGAGACAATGAAGAATAAACTGCCTTTAATAACACTGATGTGCTGCTCCTTCAGAAAAAAAAAAAAAAAGAATTCATTCAGGACCTTATGAACTCCTCATTTAAATAGTTTGATGTAAATTGAGATTAACTCCTTTTATTACATCCGTTATAGCCTGATGTAAATTAATATAGTATTAAATATGTTTTTCAGTATGTAAGAATAAAGTGTAAAATGCTATTTAAAATAAGATATGGTTTGTTCACTACAATTAACAGTACCTCCTTTGTGTCTCTTACCCCTTTGGACTTTTCCACATTTTATTGTGTTACAACATGGAATCAAAATGGATTTAATTATGTGTTTTTGCCACTGATCAACACAACAAAAAGTCCATAATGTCAAAGTGAAAAAATCTACAAATTGTTCTAAATTAATTACAAATACAAAACAGAAAATAATTGATTGCATAAGTATTCACCCCCTTGAGTCAATATTACAGCCATGATACAAGGTTGTCCTGGAAGAAAACTTGCTTCCTTCTGCTCTGACAATGTTCCCCAACTCTGAGGATTGGTTTTTCCAGCAGGACAATGCTCCATGCCACACAGCCAGGTCAATAAAGGATGGAGGACCACCAGATCAAGACCCTGTCATGGCCAGCCCAATCTCCAGACCTGAACCCGATTGAAAACCTCTGGAATGTGATCATGAGGAAGATGGATGGTCACAAGCCATCAGACAAAGCCGAGCTGCTTGAATTTTTGCGCCAGGAGTGGCTTAAAGTCACCCAACATCAATATGAGAGACTGGTGGAGAGAATGCCAAGACGCATGAAAGCTGTGATTGAAAATCAAGGTTATTCCACCAAATATTGATGTCTGAACTCTTCCTAAGTTAAAACATTAGTATTGTGTTGTTTGAGAATGAATGTGAACTTGTTTTCTTTGCATTATTTTTCAAAGGTCTGACAACTGTTGATTGTGTGTGTGTGTGTATATATGTGTATATATATATATATATATATATATGTGTATATATGTGTGTGTGTGTATATATATATATATAATATACATACATACATATATATATATATTATGTGTGTGTGTAGATATATACATAATATATATCATATATATATATATATATATATATATATGTATATATTATATGTGTATGTATGTATATGTGTGTGTATATAATAACATATATACACATATAATGTTATGTATGTATATATACATATATATATAGTGGTGTGTATATATATGTGTATGTATATATATATATATATACACATACACATATATATATATGTGTACACATATAGGATATATATGTGTGTGTGTGTGTGTGTGTGTGTGTGTGTGTGTATATATATATACACACACACACCTATGCATACATATACACACATAAGAACATAAGAAAGTTTACAAACGAGAGGAGGCCATTCGGCCCATCTTGCTTGTTTGGTTGTTAGTAGCTTATTGATCCCAAAATCTCATCAAGCAGCTTCTTGAAGGATCCCAGGGTGTCAGCTTCAACAACATTACTGGGGAGTTGATTCCAGACCCTCACAATTCTCTGTGTAAAAAAGTGTCTCCTATTTTCTGTTCTGAATGCCCCTTTTTCTAAACTCCATTTGTGACCCCTGGTCCTTGTTTCTTTTTTCAGGCTGAAAAAGTCCCTTGGGTCGACACTGTCAATACCTTTTAGAATTTTGAATGCTTGAATTAGGTTGCCACGTAGTCTTCTTTGTTCAAGACTGAACAGATTCAATTCTTTTAGCCTGTCTGCATATGACCTGCCTTTTAAGCCCGGAATAATTCTGGTCGCTCTTCTTTGCACTCTTTCTAGAGCAGCAATATCTTTTTTATAGCGAGGTGACCAGAACTGCACACAATATTCAAGATGAGGTCTTACTAGTGCATTGTACAGTTTTAACATTACTTCCCTTGATTTAAATTCAACACTTTTCACAATGTATCCGAGCATCTTGTTAGTCTTTTTTAAGCTATGACCTTTGCTGCTGCAACAGTGTTTGCCACTCCTCCTACTTTTGTGTCGTCTGCAAATTTAACAAATTTGCTTACTATACCAGAATCTAAATCATTAATGTAGATTAGGAATAGCAGAGGACCTAATACTGATCCCTGTGGTACACCGCTGGTTACCACACTCCATTCTGAGGTTTTTCCTCTAATCAGTACTTTCTGTTTTCTACATGTTAACCACTCCCTAATCCATGTACATGTGTTTCCTTGAATCCCAACTGCGTTCAGTTTGAGAATTAATCTTTTGTGCGGGACTTTGTCAAAAGCTTTCTGGAAATCTAAATAAACCATGTCATATGCTTTGCAATTATCCATTATCAATGTTGCATCCTCAAAAAAATCAAGCAAGTTAGTTAGACACGATCTCCCTTTCCTAAAACCATGTTGACTGTCTCCCAGGACCCTGTTACCATATAGGTAATTTTCCATTTTGGATCTTATTATAGTTTCCATAAGTTTGCATATAATAGAAGTCAGGCTTACTGGTCTGTAGTTACCTGGTTCAGTTTTGTTTCCCTTTTTGTGGATCGGTATTACGTTTGCAATTTTCCAGTCTGTCGGTACCACCCCTGTGTCAAGAGACTGCTGCATGATCTTGGTTAGCGGCTTGTAAATTACTTCTATCATTTCTTTGAGTACTACTGGGAGGATCTCATCCGGCCCAGAGGATTTGTTTATTTTAAGAGCTCCTAGTCCCTTTAACACTTCTGCCTCAGTTATGCTAAAGTTATTTAAAACTGGATAGGAACTGGATGACATGTGGGGCATGTTGTCAGTATCTTCCTTTGTAAAAACTTGTGAAAAGTAATCATTTAATATATTTGCTATTTTTTTTTCTTCATCTACGATTTTGCCATTTGTATCTCTTAAACATTTAATCTCCTCTTTGAATGTTCGCTTGCTGTTGTAATATTGGAAAAACATTTTGGAATTGGTTTTAGCTCCCTTAGCAATGTTCATTTCTATTTCTCTCTTGGCCTTTCTAACTTCCTTTTTGACTTGCGTTTGCAGTTCCGTGTACTCTTTCTGTGTACTTTCTTTTTGGTCCTTTTTTAATGCTCTGTAAAGTGCCTTTTTTCACTGAATATTTTTTTTTTAATTGATCTATTAAACCATTTTGGCAATTTAGTTTTACATTTAGATTTGTCTACTTTAGGGATGTAATTGTTTTGTGCCTCTAGTACTACATTTTTGAAGAACAACCATCCTTCTTCTGTGGGTGTTTTCTCTATTTTACTCCAATCTACTTCTGTTAGTCTCTGTTTCATACCTTCATAGTTTGCTTTTCTAAAATTGTAAACCTTAGCTTTAGTCATTACTTTTGGGGATTTAAAAAACACTTCAAATGAGACCATGTTGTGGTCTGAGTTTGCCAATGGTTCTCTGACCTCTGTTTTAGTTATTCTATCTTCGTTATTTGAAAAGACTAAATCAAGGCATGCCTCCCCTCTAGTCGGTGCCTTGACAAATTGTGTTAGGAAGCAGTCATTTGTCATTTCCACCATTTCTATTTCATCCTTCGTGCTACCCACCGGGTTTTCCCATTTTATATGGGGAAGTTGAAATCCCCCATTAGTATGGCTTCTCCTTTGCTACACGCATTTCTAATGTCATTGTATAACAGATTATTGTGCTCACCGTCTGAATCTGGCAGTCTATAGCATGCTCCTATTATTATGCCCTTTGAATTTTTGTCTGTTATTCTGACCCATATTGATTCGGTTTTATTTTCTTTGTCCAGGTTTAACACCTGGGCTTCAAGATTGTTTCTTATGTATAGCTGTTTCTTATGGGCTTCAATAACTGACAGCCCTCCAAAGACTGATCATTTCTCTTGCCAGTTAGGGAACCTTCCTTTTACTTTCAATTGTAACACTGAACTCACCCCTGGGTCTTCTTGCTGCACCTGCTTCCATCCACCATCTGGGAAGACTTAAGTACTGCTTCTCCCTGGGCCATCTGCACTGAAGCAACCCCCAACTCCACTGCTGGAAGCACTTGTACAACCTGTTGGGAAATATAGACCTGCACTGGTGCAACTGTAAAATCTTCTTCAGTGGCACTGTAAATCTTGCACCTGAGGCCATCTAGACAGCGCATCCGCATTGCCATTTGTCTTCCCAGCTCGGTATTTAAATCGAAAATTGATAGTTGGACAGTTGAGCAACCCACCGCTGCTACAATGCTCCCAACCTGGCTGTATTCAAATGTGCAAGAGAGTTATTATCAGTGTATACTACAAAGGGTGAGACAGCCAAATACTCTTTAAACTTTTCTGTAAAAGGCCCATTTTAGAGCCAAAAACCTCAAGCTTAAAATGAGCTGTAGTTCGCATCATTATGTTCCGCAGGGCGTAAACTTCAAGTGGCATATGCTATAACCCTCCCTTTACCTTCTTTTACCTGGGATAAAACAGCTCCCACTCCAACTTTACTGTCATCTGTATAAAGAACAAATGGTTGCCCATAATCAGCATAAGCCAACACAGGGGTTACCAATAACTGACCTTTAAGCATCTGAAAGGCCTGCTTTTGTTCCGCCTCCCACTTCCAGCTGGCTGCTGATTTCTTGGAGCCGGACCACCTGTGTTTTGACTTCCCGCAAAGTAAGGTATGTAAGGGAGAGACAATCTTGTCAAAATCAGAAATGAAACTGCGGTAGTTCCCAACCATTCCAAAAAAGATCTTGGCACTTTTACATTGGAGGGTGCTTTCCATTTTTTGACAGCTTGCATCTTCTCAGGGTCTGGTTCAATCCCTTTATCAGAAACCACATACCACAAGCAGCTCATCTTTTCCTGCAACAGGTGACACTTGGCTGGCTTTAGCTCTAAGCCATTTTTCTTTAAACGTCCAAACACCAGGTCTAAGCTGTTTAAATGTCAAAGTCAGGAGAAAAGACAATTATTTCATCCAGGTACAGTAGAAGAGTGTCAATTCTGATCCCCTAGGCATCTCAACTCATCTTTGAAAAGTCCCAGGTGCATTGCACAGCCCAAAGGGCATGCGCTTGAATTCATACAGTCCCATGGGCATAATAAAGGCAGTCTTAGCTTGATCATCTGGGTGCATTTTAACTTGCCAGTAACCTAAAAACAAATCCAAAGTAGAAAATATCTACGTTTTTTCAAAGAGGCCAAAGACTCCTCAATCCTTGGTAATGGATAGGCATCTTTACAGGTGTGAGCATTTAGCTTTCTATAATCTACACAAAACCAATGTTGTTGTCTTTCTTCTTAACTAAAACTATTGGAGACGCCCATGAACTACAACTTCCTCCATGATTACTTCAGTGTCTACCTCACTATACAACTTAGGAGGAATCTGACTATCGGTCCCAAATTGATGCAGTATTACTTGTAGGGATCCGATGAGCGACTGTTTCCGTAGAACCATAGTCATCTTTGTGTTCAGAGAACACCTGTGTTCATACAAGAGTTTAACGAGTTTCCTTTGCTGCTCTAGAGTCAACTCTATCCCCAGCAAATCAATAGGCACTGGCAGTTCAAACGAAGACCCCCAGCGCTGCATAGCAGCGCACCAATCTATTGCCCCCTGCTGGGAATGGACATAAACACGCACCACCTGGTCTGTTACAAACTCAAGCTGGATCTCAGGACCCTGGCCGGTATCAATAGATTCCACTTCAAACAGTTCTCCTAATTGAACTTGGGAAGGCAAACACACTGCTATGTCACTGAGATTTAAAATCCTGACTAACCCTCGACCCTGCTCAATTTTCACTAAGCAACGTGCCACTATTACATTTCCAGGGAGAACTTCGATTCCATCTGGTTCTAAAAGAGCCACCCCATTTCTCCCCAGCCTACAATCTGTTTTGCACACCACAACCTTTTCAGACTGGGTGGGTATCTCAACTATACACCCTGGAATTGGCTTAACCACCCCCATTTTACCATCCTTAGTACTTGATTGTAAGCTATGGTCGTAAAGTCTTAGAGTTTGCTGCCACACTTTCTCCTGAGGAGATGCAGCCATCATTTTCTCCAAATAGCCCACCCCAAACTGGCTAAAGAAGCTATCCTGACACTCCTGAACAACATTAATCCCAAGTAGGCCTGGCGTGAGACTATCACAGCTATCCTTCACTACGATAATGCCTTTATTAGGAATCACCTGTCCACATATTTCGATGTCCAGTTCTACATAATCACAAAACTGTATCGTTAACCCATTACCAGCTACAATGGTTAACCACCCTGATGTATCCCGAAGCTGTTTCTCTTTACAAAAATGGCTGTGAAAATAGCTCTCCTTTAAGGTGGTCACTTGAGACACGGTGTCTATAAGACAAAGCGTATCTACAACCCCCATCAATACAATAAGTACGGGACAATCTCCAATTACGTTACCAGTTTCCACATCTGAAGGACCTGTAATCTCTATACCCAGTGTCGGGTCCACAACATCGGGTGAAATTAGTTTAAATTTGGTCTAACTTGGTTTCTTTCTGGACATCTCAAAATATGACCACTGCACTGACAACCTTGACAAATTGGCTGACACCCTTCATCGCACTGAAAAGACATCTTGTCTTTCAGGCACCCCCCCCCCTCTGACCTCCTCAACCAACTGAGTAGTTAACTGTTTTAAATCAGCTCTAATTGACTTTAAAATCTGCTCTGTCCTAAAAAATAAGTTCCCCCCCCCCCCACCCCCCCCCCCCCCCCCCCCCATCGCCAACAGTTACAGGGGATTCCCCTCCTACAGCAAAGCTTCTCTCAGATAAATGACCTAGTTACAGCACCAGCCTGCAGAAACACATCTTTCCCCTCATTTACCCAATCCAATGCCTGTTTCTTTATTGCAACAAATGAATTATTATCAAGCCTAATTTGAGACTGAAGTTCCCTTTATGCCAACCTCCATTAAACCGGTCACAAAATGATCTCAGAATTTTATTCGACTCAGCTAAGCTCTTTGGATCACATATTTCTAAGCGGTTCATCATCTCCTGTAAGTTGAGTGCAAACTCCATAAAACACTCTCCCCACTAAGCTGTTGTCGGGAGAAAAACTGTGCCCTAACAGCAGACAACAGCAATGTGTCACCATAGTTCCTTCAACTTATCAAAAACTTGCTGTACTGTAGATCGCTTGATTGCTGCAGAAGCTAAAATTTCTCATTTCGCCTCACCTTCTAAACTACCCAACAGCGTTTCCAGTTTCTATATCTAAGAAGGATGCACTCTAATGTATGATTTAATATTACTCTTCCACACAGCAAAAGAAATCCCATCCTTTTTAACAGAAAATTTAGGAATCCATGGAGCACGAAACATGTATGGGAAAACCATTGAACACACCTGATCACTACCCGACTGCATATTCGCCAATTCACCTCACTCCACACACTTGCTCTAAAATCCTTGATCCTGCTGACACACGCCAAGTTGTAGCGCCCCCTAAAACACCCTGAAAGACCAACCCAGCGATAAACCCCCTCGGCTATCACTAATTAAATTGACTTTTAAATGACCAATTAAGTAGAGCTAAAGACTACGCCAATTTGGAGTTAATATAACCTGTTATTTATTTAAAGTTCTTTAAAAATCAAGAAAGCTCAGTGTGTAAAGTGAGGACAACAAGGATTTTATTCAGACAAAGCATTACAGCTTTTACCTATAGCAGCAACCTTTAACTGTAACATCAGGTTTAACCAAGAGCGTTTCCATCAGACCAAGTATTAGGATACTTTAAACTAGATAGCATCACACCAACACTAAGTAAGAAAAAGAATGATTTTCACAGCACAGTTCCAACAGTAAAAATCTTAAACAATTAAATAACACCCTCAGAACGAGTAGTGATTTCCACAAGCACAATTCCAAAGAGTAACTTATGAAACACTTAAATAGCACACTTTAAAAACTAGTAGTAGACAGTGATTTTCATATAAAAAGAACGACAGCTTGGCTAACCACTCAAATAGCCACTATTGTAGTTAATACACAGGTTGATAAAGTACAAGGGTGCAATCAAGAGTTAAGAGGCCGCTTATAAATAAACACATACACAATTACAGATGGAATAATCAGGACAAAGACGCTTCTCAGTCTAAAACAACCACTTACACATGAAAGGAATTCGTATACAGCGCTATTACATTGAAATTCACACAATCATAATTACAAACTCAGGATACAGGCAGTGCACATTCTCTTTCGTAAACAATCCCATACAATCGCTACCGAAGTCTGAGAGCACGAGGGATACATCACTGAAACCACTCTAATATAGAGCGGACCACAGTACTAGTTTACCATTAACTTCTAGTGCTTCAGCCAATTCACAGCACATCAGTATTACACTTCAAAAGTTAGAATCCTTATCAAACAATAGTTCCCAGGCCCGTGCCCTCAGCTCACAAATCTCTCAAAACCTGTAGCTCTCCCATTTGATTAACCCCACCTGTTTTTATACAGCTGGCACCATTACAAATTAGCACTGCAGTTACCATGGAGACCATTAGTTTCCCTGGGGTTTAAAGGGACAGTGCAACATTAAGAAATAATACAAATCACACAATAAAACTCAATCTAATTACATGCAAAAAAATAAACAATCCATTGCACATCCCTTACACTAGTCTTAACAAGTTGCCTGGAAAATTGCCCGTGCAAAAAAACCTTACACCGAAGGTGAGTTTGTCTGTCCTATGCTCAAACAACAATCAACTGCAAAAGCAAATTTCAGACCTGCAACTCTCACATCACACGGTAGAACGTATCCATCTCAGATCTACTGTAAATAGTGACATTGAACTAAAGCTGCATTCAGAACAATGTGCGTAGTAAAGAATGCAAAAAGTCACACTGAGTACAGATCCTGCCTGTATGTGGTATAAGAAAATAAACGATAGTTAGCCACTCACCCAAATAAGAAACAAAAATAAAACTATGCTTTTATATACAGTGAAAATGTATTTGTTCGGATATCAATATTACGTATGTACTGGAAAAAATAAAGGTCAGCTTCATTTAATAGTGTGTGTGTGATAGTAATTGTAGTAAAACATCAGTGAAATGCTAAATTAAGCACTTTTTAAAGTTTGTGGCTCTTTGTCTTTGTCACTGTACATTTTATTTTCTTGGCTCTTGGTCTGTGAAAGATTGGCCACCCCTGGTGTATATGCTACTGATGGTGCATCTGTATTATTGCGAATATTTGTAACATTTCAAATTCAAGTTAAAGTATCAGTTGAATTTTTTTAAATTGGATTTATCTTTAGATGTACTGACCTTTAAGATTTAACTCCCAAACAATTTTATTTGGAGTAACGCATAAATAATTAAGAATGATGTCTGCTTCTGCAGATGGGGAATTATACTTGTATGCCTCCACTGACAACTGTGCAGCAACTGTGCTGAAATCTTTATCAGCTGTTGAAACACATGGACAGCAACAACAGGTATGATCAGATAAGGGTTTGGAAAATATTGATGTTGCTCGTCACATGGTAACAACAATGTGTACAGGTTGCAATAGTTACATTGCAGGACACAGCGTACATAAATCAAAGGTGCAGCAAGTTATGAATACTTCTATGTGTACGCATTTCAGTTTACAAATTGTGTTAAAATATAACTATAATGGATGGTTTCTGTTGTGTTTTGCTCTGCAGGTGCAGAGCATGGTTCAAGGGCACAGCACGCATTAAATTGTTACAGTATATATCAACACGTGTAAGGCCGTGTGTTAGCTAGAGTGTAACCAACTACCGTATGGAGTAGCTAATGCCCCAGCTGTTTTTCAGCGAATTATGCATGATCTTGCAGGGTCTGGAAGGGGTCATCTGTTATTGGGACAACATACTGATAACGGGGAAAAATGACAAGGAACACCTGATAAACCTGGAAATGGTGCTGTTAAGCTAGAAAGTCACGGCATACGGCTTAAAGAAGCCAAATATAGTTTTTTCCAGGATTCAGTAAAATATCTTCAGCATGAAATAAATGCACAGAGGATTAGTCCCATCACTGAGAAAACACAACAATTGCTGGAGTACCTGTTCCCAAGAATGTGCCCGAACAACATGTGTAAGGTCACATGTTAGTTAGAGTGCATCTCAACACGTGTAAGGCCATGTGTTAGCTACAGTGCATCTCAACACATGTAAGGCCGTGCATTAGCTAGAGTATAAAAGGAAAGGCAAGTGTGCGTTTCTGTGTTCTGTATGTAACTGTGACTGAATAAACAACACTTGATTTTATACAGTTCTCCATATCTTGGCTCAATTATTTTCTTACAATACATAACAGTTTCATTACAAATGGGCCCCATTTTTGTTTTGTAAGAATACAATGTGTACTGAATATTTACTGATATCAGATATTAGCACAATTTAGAACCCTTACTGTACTGTTATTCACCTTGTTCTTATACTTACTCACTGGAAGGGGATACTGTGTTACTCAGTGTCTACATTAAAGCATGTATCTGCATTAGTTGTAAATGCTAAATCAGGCTATAATTGTACTTGCTAAAATGCATGGGTGCCACTTATGTTCTGTACTTTTTGTACTCCCATTATTGTATTTGCGCTTAAACATTGTTTCACTTCATTGTAATGTTTTAAAGTGGCCCTGGAGAAGGGCATCTGCTAAGTAATATATATATATATATATATATATATATATATATATATATATATATATATATATATATATATATATATATATATACATACACACGTGGCTTGCAAAAGTATTCAGACCCCTGACCAATTCTCTCATATTACTTTATTACAAATGGTACATTGAAATTTTGTTTTGTTTGATATTTTATTTTAAAACAACGAAACTCAGAATCAATTACACCGTGTAACAATTTTTTTTTTGTTGTTTTGGTTCCTGGGTAGTAAGTGTTATTTCCTAACTGCTTATGCCTCAAAAGTATAGAAAATGGCTATTATTCCCCACAAACTTTGCTTTTGTGACCAGGACAGTGATATTTTGAAATTTACCTATTTTCCAGAACATTCCAGATAGATTCAGTGCTGAGTAAACTTGGAGAAACTTCTAGAACTTTCCAGTAATATAAATAGTAGTATAAATGCAGGGGCCTTAAGCCCACCAGTTCAGTTTAGTTCCAGCTGCCTAAGATGGCATCAAGAGGCTGCACGCATCCGGCAGACGCATTTTGCTATGTCTGCGGCCAATTTATCAAGACAAGAGCGAAAAAGTACTCCGTGGAAGCATCTGCTAAGATGTGTGAGGCCTACAAGGCATATTTCGGCATGCCTGTCGGGGATCAAGACAAACCCTGGGCACCTCATTTCACCTGCGAGCACTGCAAAAAAACTCTGGAAGGTAAGATGGACAATTGTTGCTCGGAATTTTATGTTATAAAATTTGTTAACATTTTTAAAATTGTAAAAGTTTTTAATTTTAAAATGTTTTAAAATTTTCAATGTTATTGAAAAAATATATCATATATGAAAAACATTGCGAGAATCTCTTACACATTAGTCATGGGTGAAATAAATGTATTTTTGTAGGATGGTAGAGAGGAGAAAAGAGAGCCATGAAGTTCGCTATCCCAAGAATTTGGCGGGAACCCACTGACCACTCAAGCAACTGCTACTTCTGCATGGTGGACCCTTCCAAACGTCGGACTGGCAAGAATGCACCTGCTATCACGTATCCGGACCTTCCTTCATCCATCGCCCCGGTGCCACACTGCCATGAGCTCCTCGTACCCACTCCTCCGGAGAGAGAGCAGCCGTCTTTAGAAGAGAGCAGCAAGTCAGAGAGCGAGGAAGACGTTGTAGATCCAGATGACAATTTCAGAGGTGGAGCTGAGGAGAGAAACCCATACTACCCCAACCAAAAAGACCTCAACGACTTGATTAGAGATCTTGGTCTCACCAAGTCCAATGCCGAGCTTTTGACGTCTAGGCTCAAGCAGTGGAACTTGTTGGATGAAAGTGTGCAAGTTGCAGATCAGAGGAAGTGTCACCAACCTTTTTCCAGCTTCTTCACCCGTCAAGATGGGCTCTGCTTCTGCCACAATGTGACCAGTCTGTTCGAGGAATCTGATCGGAATCACCTGTAACCAGAATGAGTGACGCCTCTTCATTGACAGCTCATCCAGGAGCCTCAAAGCCATGCTGCTCCATAATGGTAACAAGTACCCATCTCTTCCCCTGACTCACTCGGTGCACCTCAAAGAGGATTACAACAGCATCAAGACCTTGCTGGACGCCTTGAAGTATGATGAGTACGGCTGGGAGGTCATAGGAGACTTCAAAATGGTGACATTCCTGATGGGTCTCCAAGGCGGTTTTACCAAGTTTCCCTGCTATCTTTGCCTTTGGGACAGCAGGGACACCAAGGCGCACTACCACAGGCGGGACTGGCCACAGCGGACCGAGTTCTCTGTGGGGAGGAACAACGTCAAGTGGGAGCCACTGGTGGACCCCCGGAAGGTGCTGATGCCACCACTGCACATCAAATTGGGCCTTATGAAACAATTTGTCAGAGCTCTAGATAAGGAGTCGGCAGCCTTCAAGTACCTTCAAGACTTCTTCCCTAAGCTGTCTGAGGCAAAGGTCAAAGCCGGTGTCTTTGTCGGACCACAGATAAAGAAGATCCTGGAGTGCAATAAATTCCCCAAGAAGCTCACTAGTAAGGAGAAAGCGGCTTGGAACAGCTTTGTCGCAGTGGTTCGGGGCTTCCTGGGCAGTCACAAGGCCAAAAACTATGTGGAGCTGGTTGAGACTCTGGTGAAGAACTACAGCACAATGGGCTGTAGGATGTCCCTCAAAGTCCATATCCTTGATGCTCATCTTGATAAATTCAAGAGAAACATGGGAGCGTACTCGGAGGAGCAAGGCGAGCGCTTCCACCAGGATATACTGGACTTTGAACGCCGCTACCAAGGACAGTATAACGAGAACATGATGGGAGACTACATTTGCGGGCTGATTCGTGAAAGTGATTTACAGTATAATCGTAAATCTCGAAAAACTACTCACTTCTAAATCTTTTGTAGTCATTTTTGTATTACTTTAGTATAAATACATGTTCATTTGGATTCATATGTTGTTTTTTTCTGACTTTATGTGAATGAAAAGACACAAATTCGCCCGTTTTCTCACTGGAAATAGGTAAATTTCAAAATATCACTGTCCTGGTCACAAAAGCAAAGTTTGTGGGGAATAATAGCCATTTTCTATACTTTTGAGGCATAAGCAATTAGGAAATAACACTTACTACCCAGGAACAAAAATTGTGTTACATAGTGTTATTGTACGGTGGCATTGGTTTTATGTTGGGAAATATTTTTAAGGAAACTAAAAAACTGAAATATCTTACTTGCATAAGTATTCAACCCCCACACATTAATATTTGGTAGAGCCACCTTTCACTGTAATAACAGCTTTAAGATTTTTGGGGTAAGTATGTACCAGCTTTGCACACAGTGTCGGAGTGATTTTGGCCCATTCTTCTTGGCAGACTTGCTCCAAGTTGTTCAGGTTGGTTGGACGACGCTTGTGGACCGCAATTTTCAAATAGTGTCACAGATTCTCAATGGGATTGAGATCAGGACTTTGAATGGGCCACTGTAGGACATTCACCTTTTTGTTCTTGAGCCACTCCAATGTTGCTTTGGCCTTGTGATTGGGATCATTGTCCTGCTGAGTGAATTTCCTCCCAAGCTTCAGTTTTTTAGCGGACTGAAGCAGTATTTTGCTCCATCCATTCTTCCTTCAATTGTAACAAGATGCCCAGTCCCTGCTGATGAGAAGCATCCCCACAGCATGATGCTGCCACCACCATACCTCACTGTAGGGATGGTGTGTCTTGAGGCATGGGCAGTGTTAGGTTTGCGCCACACAGCACTTTGAGTTTTGGCCAAAAAGCTCTAACTTGGTCTCATCTGACCAAAAAACCTTTTCCCACATCGCAGCTGGGTCACACTCATGCTTTCTGGCAAACTCCAGATGTGCTTTCAGATGGTACTTTTTGAGAAACAGCTTCTTTCTTGCCACCCTTCCATACAGGCCAGTGTTATGCAGAGCTCTTGATATGGTTGACTGGTGCACCATTACTCCACTCCCATCCTTCAAAGTGATTGTTGGCCTCTCTGTGGCTTTTCTCACAAGTGTCCTTCTTGTTTCAGTGCTGAGTTTTGAGGGACGGCCTTTTCTTGGCAGTGCCTGGGTGGTGTGATGCAGCTTCCACTTCCTGATTATTGATCCAACTGTGCTCACTGGGATATCCAAACACTTGGATATTATTTTGTACCCTTTCCCTAATCTATGCATTTGTATTATTTTATCTCTAACTTCTGTAGAATGCTCTTTGGTCTTCATTTTCCTTCAGATTCACAGCCTTACCAATGATCCTTCAACAGTAGGGTTTTTATCCAGAAAATGTGAAAGCAACTTTAATGGTTCACAGGTGGAGGCCAATGGTAAGGTAATTGTGTCCTCGTTAGGCAATTTCTTTCATCGGTGCAAACTGGGAGCTTCCACAGCATAGGGGTTGAATACATGTGCAAGCAAGATATTTCAGTTTTTTATTTTTCTTAAAAATAAATGTCACCTTACAATAACTGATTCTGAGTTTCAGTGTTTAAAAATGAAATATCAAACAGAAAGAAATTTCAGTGTACCATTTGTAATTCGGTAATATGAGAGAATTGGTCAGGGGTCTGAATAGATATAGTACCAGTCAAAAGTTTGAGTACACCTGCTTGAAACCAGGTTTTTCATGATTATCTATGCTTTTAACTGTATAAACTTGCCTATAAACACTTAATATTTCATTATATGATACGTGCACTTATATAAGCTGATAATCATAAGCGAATTGCATTCAAAAATATAATATTTTTAAATGAAAATGTAAATCTTGTCAATTTCAATTAAATGGTCACCCAAAGCAATGGGATTTCAGTCTGATGCCCAAGTCAGTTAAAAGTCTGAAACGTGTATAATACGGTGTTAGAACACTGGCCTAAGTATAAAAGTGCTTTTGTTAGATGTTTTCTGAGTTAACTAGCATGTTACATAATTAACCTTTTGTCACCAATTATTGTTAACAGGTTAGGGTCCATGATTACTATAAATATAGGTAGCATAGTGTCACAGAGACGGCCGAAGTGGGTGGCGTCAGAACCAGGAAAAGGAATGAACACAAAGACAGATGATGTGAAATGATGGGGACGCTTGCTTGCGCCGGTTTATTATAAATTAAATGTTTAACAAACACGAAAACACAGGACACGGCACTGGTAGCCAAAATAAACAGAAACAAAAACGGACTAAACTTAACAAAACGGTGCACGGACAGACACACTGACAAACACGGTGAGTTTTGAACACACAAGTATCGTGCTGGTACCACCAGCACGCAATAGCAATTGTAATTATCACTCCACCTACTCTCTCTCCCGTTCTCCACTCACCGAACACCCAACCGCAAGTGGGTGAAAACATGCTGTTTTTATGCAGCTGTACCAAGACTCGATTGCTAATCAATCATTCAATTGGAGTCTCGGTACAACTGCACGTGAATTAATAAAGAGCAATTCCCCGTGCTCACATATTACATTTTACTTACATGTGAAGTGCTGTGCAATCCTCGTGCCTAAATACAAATATACATTTTAAACACTCGTGTTACACAGACCCGTTTATATCCCATGTACCAATGACTATACACCAACATTAAAACACACAACATATAACAGATAATATACACAGGGGCCGGCACATTGTCACACATAGGCACAAGTTTGTCATTCCTGAATGTAAGGGAGCAGAAAATGGCAAAATACACTCAGTTAAGCAAAGAAAAAAGACTGTACTGTAAACCTGTAATTACTTTAAGAAATGAAGGTCAGTCTTTGAGACAAATCGCAAGAACTTTGCAAGTGTCTGTAACTGTTGTGGCCAAGACCATCAAACGATTTAAAGAAACTGGCACTCATGAGGACCGAACAAGGTCAGGCAGGCCAAGGGTGTACTCAGAATCAGAGAACAAGTTTATTTGAGTCACAAGTCTGTGAAACCAGCGATTAACTGCCCCTGAAATACAAGCTCAGCTAAATGCTACTAGAAATACAGATGTTTCAACATCAACTATTCAGAGGAGATTGCGTGAAGCTGGCCTAACTGGAAGAATTGCTGCAAAGAAACCATTGTTGAGTGCAGAATAAGAGGAAAAGACTTGCCTGGGCCAGAAAACACAGAAACTGGATGTTTGAGGAGTGGAAGTCGGTCTTAAGGACTGATGAGTCACAATTTGAAATATATGGGTCCAACCGCAGAGTATTTGTAAGATGCAAAGAGGGTGAGCGTATGAGTTCTGCATGTGTGGTTCCCACTGTCAAGCATGGAGGAGTCAGTGTCATGATGTGGGCTGGCTTTGCTGGTGACAGAGTTGGTGATCTTTACCAAGTCCATGGAAAGCTCAATCAGCATACCTATCATAGCATACTTCAGAGGCATGTCATTCCATCAGGATAACAGCTAGTTGGGCAGTCCTTCATTCTTCAGCAAGATAATAAGAACATAAGAACATAAGAAAGTTTACAAACGAGAGGAGGCCATTCGACCCATCTTGCTTGTTTGGTTGTTAGTAGCTTATTGATCCCAAAATCTCATCAAGCAGCTTCTTGAAGGATCCCAGGGTGTCAGCTTCAACAACATTACTGGGGAGTTGATTCCAGACCCTCACAATTCTCTGTGTAAAAAAGTGTCTCCTATTTTCTGTTCTGAATGCCCCTTTTTCTAAACTCCATTTGTGACCCCTGGTCCTTGTTTCTTTTTTCAGGCTGAAAAAGTCCCTTGGGTCGACACTGTCAATACCTTTTAGAATTTTGAATACTTGAATTAGGTCGCCACGTAGTCTTCTTTGTTCAAGACTGAACAGATTCAATTCTTTTAGCCTGTCTGCATATGACATGCCTTTTAAGCCCGGAATAATTCTGGTCGCTCTTCTTTGCACTCTTTCTAGAGCAGCAATATCTTTTTTATAGCGAGGTGACCAGAACTGCACACAATATTCAAGATGAGGTCTTACTAGTGCATTGTACAGTTTTAACATTACTTCCCTTGATTTAAATTCAACACTTTTCACAATGTATCCGAGCATCTTGTTAGCCTTTTTTATAGCTTCCCCACATTGTCTAGATGAAGACATTTCAGAGTCAACAAAAACTCCTAGGTCTTTTTCATAGATTCCTTCTCCAATTTCAATATCTCCCATATGATATTTATAATGTACATTTTTATTTCCTGCGTGCAGTACCTTACACTTTTCTCTATTAAATGTCATTTGCCATGTGTCTGCCCAGTTCTGAATCTTGTCTAGATCATTTTGAATGACCTTTGCTGCTGCAACAGTGTTTGCCACTCCTCCTACTTTTGTGTCGTCTGCAAATTTAACAAGTTTGCTTACTATACCAGAATCTAAATCATTAATGTAGATTAGGAATAGCAGAGGACCTAATACTGATCCCTGTGGTACACCGCTGGTTACCACACTCCATTCTGAGGTTTTTCCTCTAATCAGTACTTTCTGTTTTCTACATGTTAACCACTCCCTAATCCATGTACATGTGTTTCCTTGAATCCCAACTGCGTTCAGTTTGAGAATTAACCTTTTGTGCGGGACTTTGTCAAAAGCTTTCTGTAAATCTAAATAAACCATGTCATATGCTTTGCAATTATCCATTATCAAGTTAGTTAGGCACGATCTCCCTTTCCTAAAACCATGTTGACTGTCTCCCAGGACCCTGTTACCATATAGGTAATTTTCCATTTTGGATCTTATTATAGTTTCCATAAGTTTGCATATAATAGAAGTCAGGCTTACTGGTCTGTAGTTACCTGGTTCAGTTTTGTTTCCCTTTTTGTGGATCGGTATTACGTTTGCAATTTTCCAGTCTGTCGGTACCACCCCTGTGTCAAGAGACTGCTGCATGATCTTGGTTAGCGGTTTGTAAATTACTTCTTTCATTTCTTTGAGTACTACTGGGAGGATCTCATCCGGCCCAGGGGATTTGTTTATTTTAAGAGCTCCTAGTCCCTTTAACACTTCTGCCTCAGTTATGCTAAAGTTATTTAAAACTGGACAGGAACTGGATGACATGTGGGGCATGTTGTCAGTATCTTCCTTTGTAAAAACTTGTGAAAAGTAATCATTTAACATATTTGCTATTTTTTTTTTCTTCATCTACGATTTTGCCATTTGTATCTCTTAAACATTTAATCTCCTCTTTGAATGTTCTCTTGCTGTTGTAATATTGGAAAAACATTTTGGAATTGGTTTTAGCTCCCTTAGCAATGTTCATTTCTATTTCTCTCTTGGCCTTTCTAACTTCCTTTTTGACTTGCGTTTGCAGTTCTGTGTACTCTTTCTGCGTACTTTCTTTTTGGTCCTTTTTTAATGCTCTGTAAAGTGCCTTTTTTCGCTGAATATTTTTTTTAATTGATCTATTAAACCATTTTGGCAATTTAGTTTTACATTTAGATTTGTCTACTTTAGGGATATAATTGTTTTGCGCCTCTAGTACTACATTTTTGAAGAACAACCATCCTTCTTCTGTGGGTGTTTTCTCTATTTTACTCCAATCTACTTCTGTTAGTCTCTGTTTCATACCTTCATAGTTTGCTTTTCTAAAATTGTAAACCTTAGCTTTAGTCATTTCTTTTGGGGATTTAAAAAACACTTCAAATGAGACCATGTTGTGGTCTGAGTTTGCCAGTGGTTCTCTGACCTCTGTTTTAGTTATTCTATCTTCGTTATTTGAAAAGACTAAATCAAGGCATGCCTCCCCTCTAGTGGGTGCCTTCACAAATTGTGTTAGGAAGCAGTCATTTGTCATTTCCACCATTTCTATTTCATCCTTCGCGCTACCCACCGGGTTTTCCCATTTTATTTGGGGGAAGTTGAAATCCCCCATTAGTATGGCTTCTCCTTTGCTACACACATTTCTAATGTCATTGTATAACAGATTATTTTGCTCACCGTCTGAATCTGGCGGTCTATAGCATGCTCCTATTATTATGCCTTTTGAATTTTTGTCCGTTATTCTGACCCATATTGATTCGGTTTTATTTTCTTTGTCCAGGTTTAACACCTGGGCTTCAAGACTGTTTCTTATGTATAGCGCTACCCCTCCTCCTCTTCTGTCCTGCCTGTCTTTCCTATACAGTGTATACCCACAAATATTATATTCGTCCCCATCACTCTCAGATAACCACGTTTCTGTAACACCTATCACATCATAGTTACCTGTTAGTGCAGTAGCTTCAAGTTCTAGAATTTTGTTTCTGATACTTCTAGCATTTAGATAAATACATTTAATGGTTGTCTTACCTGAGTTGTTGTTCTTGTTTTGATGCGGTCTCCCTTCTGTTTTTTTGTTGATTTCTCCCCCCTTCCTTTCTAGTTTAAATGCTTCCGAACCTGCTCGAGGATCTTTTCTCCGAGTAGACTAGTTCCCTTGTTATTTAAATGCAGTCCATCCCGTCTATACAGATAGTCCTCGTTGTAGAATGTGGTCCAATGATCAAGATAGGTGAAGCCTTCCCGTGTGCATCACGTCTTCAGCCATGCGTTTTGATTAATTATTTCCAGCTGTCCATATGGTCCTTTGCAAGGTGCGGGTAGTATACCAGAAAATACCACAGTTTTGGTTTTCTCTTTTAATTTCCTTCCTAGCTCTCTGAATTTGTTTTGCAGGGATTTTGGTCTGTCTCTTCCAATGTTGTTTGTACCAATGTGGACGACTACTACCGGGTCGTCTCCTGTTCGTTCTAGGAGCCTGTCCACGTTCTCAGTGATGTGCTTGACCGAGGCTCCCGGAAGGCAGCACACTGTTGTAGTAAGGGGGTCCAAACTGCGAATTGAACTTGCTGTGTTTCTCAATATGGAGTCCCCAACAATCATGACCTCCCTTCTTTTTGCTGTCTGGTCACCACTGTCAATAGGGTCCTGGATGTTGTTCCTTTCATTCTCTTGTTGTTGGTTCTGCTCATCAAAATTCTGAAGTGACTCAAATCTGTTGGTTGTTTTGATTTCTGGTGGTTGTGTTTGACGAAGTTTCTTTTTTTCCCTGCTTCTGCCTACCTGAACCCAGCTGTTCTGACCTTCTATCTCCCTGGTGGCTTTCAGTCTGTTAGGGGTGATGCAGACTTCCATGAATTGTGGGTGTGCCAGTTCCTCAAGATCCTATTGCTGTCTCATTTCTTCCAGCTCCATTTCTAGCATACTTACTAGTTTATGCAAATCCTGGATCGCGCGGCACTTTACGAACACTTGGTTTAGCTCCGCTGGGTTTTCTCGGATTTCTCACATAAGCAGGTGTCACAGATTACTGGCTTGAAGACCATGTTGAGGTTTTTTTTTTTTTTTTTTAAGTTTAGTTTCTTCTGCAGCGGTCAACCTGCTTTCAAACTGCTTCGAAACTGCTCTGTACTTTTCCACGCCTGTACTTCTCCCACTCGCTGTCGCTTCCACTCGCTGTCGCTGGGAAGACTGCCTTGTTTAACTGCATTCTTCTGCTGTGCTGTTGGCTCCTCCCCTCGCCCATGACCCGAAACACACCTCAAAGTTGCAAAAAAGGAAAGTGAAGGAAAGTGAAGTCCCCAGACCTCAGTCCCATAGAACTTGTATGGGACGAACTGGACAGAAGAGTCAAAGCAAAGCTTCCCAAAAGTGCCCTACGTCTCTGGGAATTGCTGCAGAAGAACTGGGAAGACATGTCGGGTGATTTCCTGCTGAAACTTGTTAACCAAATGCCTCGTGTTTGTTAGGCTTTTATTAAGGCAAAGGGTGGCTATTTTGAGGAATGAAGATTCTAAATCTCCTGGTAAAAGTTTTTAAGCACTTGTAACGAAACTTTAGGATTACAAAACAAAACATACAAACATGTACACAAAAGTAAAAGTTCATAAATGTCTGTATTTTGTAACGGTTAATACTTATTTTGAATCAAAGTCGTTCATATGAGTTTGAAAACTACCATGACGTGTGTAATATATATATTATATATATATATATATATAATATTATAATATATATATATATATATATATATATTAAGCAAGTATTAACTACTCTATTTAAAAAATGAATCTCTTTCAGAATAGAGACTTGATGTGACGTGTTCACTTCAGTTTTGCAATCATACCATCTTTTCTATGAGATGGACAGGCTGGGCTACTGAAACCCAAACGATGACATCCACCTCTTTGCATTACACCCGGTGTTTGTACAGCTCTGGAAAAAATTAAGAGACCACTGCAAAATTATCAGTTTCTCTGGTTTTACTATTTATAGGTATGTGTTTTGGCTAAAATAAACATTTTTGTTTTACTCTATAAACTACTGACAACATTTCTCCCAAATTCCAAATAAAAATATTGTCATTTAGAGCATTTATTTGCAGAAAATGACAACTGGTCAAAATAACAAAAAAAGATGCAGTGTTGTCAGACCTCGAATTATGCAAAGAAAATAAGTTCATATTCATTTTTAAACAACACAATACTAATGTTTTAACTTAGGAAGAGTTCAGAAATCAATATTTGGTGGAATAACCCTGATTTTCAATCACAGTTTTCATGCGTCTTGGCATGCTCTCCACCAGTCTTTCACATTGATGTTGCGTGACTTTATGCCACTCCTGGGGCAAAAATTCAAGCAGCTCGGCTTTGTTTGATGGCTTGTGACCATCCGTCTTCCTCTTGATCACATTCCAGAGGTTTTCAATGGGGTTCAGGTCTGGAGATTGGACTGGCCATGACAGGGTCTTGATCTGGTGGTCCTCCATCCACACCTTGATTGACCTGGCTGTGTGGCATGGAGCATTGTCCTGCTGGAAAAAACAATCCTCAGAGTTGGGGAACATTGTCAGAGCAGAAGGAAGCAAGTTTTCTTCCAGGACAACCTTGTACTTGGCTTGATTCATGCGTCCTTCACAAAGACAAATCTGCCCGATTCCAGCCTTGCTGAAGCACCCCCAGATCATCACTGATCCTCCACCACATTTCAGTGGGTGCAAGACACTGTGGCTTGTAGGCCTCTCCAGGTCTCCGTCTAACCATTAGACGACCAGGTGTTGGGCAAAGCTGAAAATTGGACTCATCAGAGATGACCTTACTCCAGTCCTCTACGGTCCAATCCTTATGGTCTTTTGCAAACCTCAGCCTGGCTCTTCTTTGCTTCTCATTGATGAAGGGCTTTTTTCTAGCTTTGCACGACTTCAGCCCTGCCCCTAGGAGCCTGTTTCGAACTGTCCTCGCCGTGCACTTCACCCAGCTGCCGTTTGCCATTCATTTTGTTGGTCACTTGATGTCATCCTATGGTTGCTGAGTGACATTCGAATGAGCTGGCAGTTATCCTGGTCAGTGGAGAGTCGTTTTTGCCCTCTGCCGGTCTGTAGCTTTGTTGTCCCCAGTGTGTGCTGCTTGACCTTGTTCTTATGAACCGCCGTCTTTGAAATTTTAAGGATGGAAGCAACCCGACGCTCACTGTATCCCTCTGCCAGTAAAGCCAGAATTGAACCCTTCTTTTCTTCACTCAACTTTGGGCATGGTCAATAGTTATTTTTTTATTCCAATTACTTTTGAGGTACTACTAGCACTGTTTTGCCATCCAGCTGGTCCTATTGTAAGAGAAGAGTGATGACCAAAGGAGTGGTTTTTATACTTTTCCTCGTTAAATAAGATTTGGTTCAGGTGATCCCCTAATCAGTACCTCATTCAGTAGAATGAGCTGTGCCTATGTTGGCATTTAACAGACACTGGAATGGAATGGCTGCCATACATGTAGAGATGCTGATTTAAGAAAAATTTTCAGTGGTCTCTTAATTTTTTCCAGAGCTGTACCTGTGTATCAAAGGCAGTTGTCTTTATTCCAGGAAGGTTAGAACTCTCATAAAATCTGTACAGCTTCAACTGTGTGGAACAAAACAAAACAAACAAACAAAAAAAGACGACACAGAAGCCTTTGGGACCAATGCTATCAACAAGATGTGTGACGGAAATATGAGTTCTGGTTGGAAATATCCCTCCTGACCTGTGAGGGCACAAAATAGTGAAAGGGAAGTCGGTCAGCTGGATGAAGGTCGAAACTCCGCTGCAATCGTTTGTCAAGGGGTCATGAGTAATAGTATAAAGGGGGACGATGAATCAGTAATCTTCTCCTTCGTTTGGGTTGTGTGCATATACCTGGAAGGACAGAGAGACGCAGTAGTAACTGCCTGAGAAACCGGATTGTGAGAAGAATACTCTTGTCTGCTTGTTTTATGTGTTAGTAATTGTCTCATTTGTTGAATCACCAGTCGGCTAAACCCACTCCGGAGGTGTCGCTTTTGGGCCTGCACAAGCCGGAACTGCACTGCATGAACTGTCAAACATTTAATCTCCTCTTCAAAGAGGAGATTAAATGTTTAAGAGATACAAATGGCAAAATCGTAGAGGAAGAAAAAAAAAAATAGCAAATATGTTAAATGATTACTTTTCACAAGTTTTTACAAAGGAAGATACTGACAACATGCCCCACATGTCATCCAGTTCCTATCCAGTTTTAAATAACTTTAGCATAACTGAGGCAGAAGTGTTAAAGGGACTAGGAGCTCTTAAAATAAACAAATCCCCTGGGCCGGATGAGATCCTCCCAGTAGTACTCAAAGAAATGAAAGTAGTAATTTACAAACCGCTAACCAAGATCATGCAGCAGTCTCTTGACACAGGGGTGGTACCGACAGACTGGAAAATTGCAAACGTAATACCGATCCACAAAAAGGGAAACAAAACTGAACCAGGTAACTACAGACCAGTAAGCCTGACTTCTATTATATGCAAACTTATGGAAACTATAATAAGATCCAAAATGGAAAATTACCTATATGGTAACAGGGTACTGGGAGACAGTCAACATGGTTTTAGGAAAGGGAGATCGTGCCTAACTAACTTGCTTGATTTTTTTGAGGATGCAACATCGATAATGGATAATTGCAAAGCATATGACATGGTTTATTTAGATTTCCAGAAAGCTTTTGACAAAGTCCCGCACAAAAGATTAATTCTCAAACTGAACGCAGTTGGGATTCAAGGAAACACATGTACATGGATTAGGGAGTGGTTAACATGTAGAAAACAGAAAGTACTGATTAGAGGAAAAAACCTCAGAATGGAGTGTGGTAACCAGCGGTGTACCACAGGGATCAGTATTAGGTCCTCTGCTATTCCTAATCTACATTAATGATTTAGATTCTGGTATAGTAAGCAAACTTGTTAAATTTGCAGACGACACAAAAGTAGGAGGAGTGGCAAACACTGTTGCAGCAGCAAAGGTCATTCAAAATGATCTAGACAAGATTCAGAACTGGGCAGACACATGGCAAATGACATTTAATAGAGAAAAGTGTAAGGTACTGCACGCAGGAAAAAAAAATGTACATTATAAATATCATATGGGAGATATTGAAATTGGAGAAGGAATCTATGAAAAAGACCTAGGAGTTTTTGTTGACTCAGAAATGTCTTCATCTAGGCAATGTGGGGAAGCTATAAAAAAGGCTAACAAGATACTCGGATACATTGTGAAAAGTGTTGAATTTAAATCAAGGGAAGTAATGTTAAAACTGTACAATGCACTAGTAAGACCTGATCTTGAATATTGTGTGCAGTTCTGGTCACCTCGCTATAAAAAAGATATTGCTGCTCTAGAAAGAGTGCAAAGAAGAGCGACCAGAATTATTCCGGGCTTAAAAGGCATGTCATATGCAGACAGGCTAAAAGAATTGAATCTGTTCAGTCTTGAACAAAGAAGACTACGTGGCGACCTAATTCAAGCATTCAAAATTCTAAAAGGTATTGACAGTGTCGACCCAAGGGACTTTTTCAGCCTGAAAAAAGAAACAAGGACCAGGGGTCACAAATGGAGTTTAGAAAAAGGGGCATTCAGAACAGAAAATAGGAGACACTTTTTTACACAGAGAATTGTGAGGGTCTGGAATCAACTCCCCAGTAATGTTGTTGAAGCTGACACCCTGGGATCCTTCAAGAAGCTGCTTGATGAGATTTTGGGATCAATAAGCTACTAACAACCAAACAAGCAAGATGGGCCGAATGGCCTCCTCTCGTTTGTAAACTTTCTTATGTTCTTATGTTCTTAACTGTCACCGAATAGCCTATCATCACCCACCACGAGCACTAATACACACACCCGGGACTGGTGACCGTGTTGTAGTATTGTGGGGCGGATAATGATTATTGTTTGGGACTGTAAACCAGTTTATTTGGCTCCACGCCATACACATCAGACCCGGATTAAAATAAAACCCTTTCCAAACGGATTGTAATTGTCTGAGATTACTCCTGCACTGCATCACCTCAGCATGGTCTCATTTGAAGTGTTTTTTTAAATCTCCAAAAGTAATGACTAAAGCTAAGGTTTACAATTTTAGAAAAGCAAACTATGAAGGTATGAAACCGAGACTTACAGAAGTAGATTGGAGTAAAATGGAGAAAACACCGACAGAAGAAGGATGGTTGTTCTTCAAAAATGTAGCACTAGAGGCGCAAAACAATTACATCCCTAAAGTAGACAAATCTAAATGTAAAACTAAATTGCCAAAATGGTTTAATAGATCAATTAAAAAAAATATTCAGCGAAAAAAGACACTTTACAGAGCATTAAAAAAGGACCAAAAAGAAAGTACGCAGAAAGAGTACACAGAACTGCAAACGCAAGTCAAAAAGGAAGTTAGAAAGGCCAAGAGAGAAATAGAAATGAACATTGCTAAGGGAGCTAAAACCAATTCCAAAATGTTTTTCCAATATTACAACAGCAAGCAAACATTCAAAGAGGAGATTAAATGTTTAAGAGATACAAATGGCAAAATCGTAGATTTAGAAAAAAAATAGCAAATATATTAAATGATTACTTTTCACAAGTTTTTACAAAGGAAGATACTGACAACATGCCCCACATGTCATCCAGTTCCTATCCAGTTTTAAATAACTTTAGCATAACTGAGGCAGAAGTGTTAAAGGGACTAGGAGCTCTTAAAATAAACAAATCCTCTGGGCCGGATGAGATCCTCCCAGTAGTACTCAAAGAAATGAAAGTAGTAATTTACAAACCGCTAACCAAGATCATGCAGCAGTCTCTTGACACAGGGGTGGTACCGACAGACTGGAAAATTGCAAACATAATACTGATCCACAAAAAGGGAAACAAAACTGAACCAGGTAACTACAGACCAGTAAGCCTGACTTCTATTATATGCAAACTTATGGAAACTATAATAAGATCCAAAATGGAAAATTACCTATATGGTAACAGGGTCCTGGGAGACAGTCAACATGGTTTTAGGAAAGGGAGATCGTGTCTAACTAACTTGCTTGATTTTTTTGAGGATGCAACATCGATAATGGATAATTGCAAAGCACATGACATGGTTTATTTAGATTTCCAGAAAGCTTTTGACAAAGTCCCGCACAAAAGATTAATTCTCAAACTGAACGCAGTAGGGATTCAAGGAAATGCATGTACATGGATTAGGGAGTGGTTAACATGTAGAAAACAGAAAGTACTGATTAGAGGAAAAACCTCAGAATGGAGTGTGGTAACCAGTTGTGTACCACAGGGATCAGTATTGGGTCCTCTGCTATTCCTAATCTACATTAATGATTTAGATTCTGGTATAGTAAGCAAACTTGTTAAATTTGCAGACGACACAAAAGTAGGAGGAGTGGCAAACACTGTTGCAGCAGCAAAGGTCATTCAAAATGATCTAGACAAGATTCAGAACTGGGCAGACACATGGCAAATGACATTTAATAGAGAAAAGTGTAAGGTACTGCACGCAGGAAATAAAAATGTACATTACAAATATCATATGGGAGATACTGAAATTGGAGAAGGAATCTATGAAAAAGACCTAGGAGTTATTGTTGACTCAGAAATGTCTTCATCTAGACAATGTGGGGAAGCCATATAAAAGGCTAACAAGATGCTCGGATACATTGTGAAAAGTGTTGAATTTAAATCAAGGGAAGTAATGTTAAAACTGTACAATGCACTAGTAAGACCTCATCTTGAATATTGTGTGCAGTTCTGGTCACCTCGTTATAAAAAAGATATTGCTGCTCTAGAAAGAGTGCAAAGAAGAGCGACCAGAATTATTCCGGGCTTAAAAGGCATTGAATCTGTTCAGTCTTGAACAAAGAAGACTACGCCGGCGACCTAATTCAAGCATTCAAAATTCTAAAAGGTATTGACAGTGTCAACCCAAGGGACTTTTTAGACCTGAAAAAAGAAACAAGGACCAGGGGTCACAAATGAAGATTAGACAAAGGGGCATTCAGAACATAAAATAGGAGGCACTTTTTTGCACAGAGAATCGTTAGGGTCTGGAATCAACTCCCCAGTAATGTTGTTGAAGCGGACACCCTGGGATCCTTCAAGAAGCTGCTTGATGAGATTCTGGGATCAATAAGCTACTAATTACCAAATGAGCAAGATGGGCCGAATGGCCTCCTCTCGTTTGTAAACTTTCTTATGTTCTTATGTTCTTATGTAAATTCAATTGTGAAATTAAATGAGCAAAAAGGAGTTACCGTTTCGTGTCCTTTGATGGCCCAAATGATTGAGACCCGTAGTTCGTTCTATTCATGGGATATACAAAACGAAAGTGAACAAATTGAGGAATTATTTAAATTGGCTCGACAACATTGGGTTCATGAAACTGGGTTTATATCACCTTCTGTCTTACATTGCACTGCCCTGTACTCACCTTTATCAAGAGATTATGAATTTGAGAAAAAGTGGTTAGCAAAACCTCCATTTAACGAAACAATTACGTGCACAGCCTTGTATATAGGTTTACGATTTTGTGTTGCAGCCATTAAACTAAATAACTATCAGTTTTTACTTTACCACACAACTGACTCTGTGCCACATATAAGCGTAGCAAAATCCGATGATGTAGAGTGGAAAGATACTGGTGTCTGGCTAAAGTCTGTGTTGCAGGTGACTGACTGGCAAAGTGTAGACGGGTTCAAATTCTCCCCCAGTGCTCATGCTGTTGCGCGCCTTTCTTTTGGGTCGCGGCTGTCCAACGGGGAATCCATGGGGCAGAGAACCAAGACGTGCCCCCTGGGGAGGCACTGGGAGGCATGTTTTCACCCTTGTTGATCGGCCTCCCCGATTCTCTATGGGCAAAAGATAAGTATGATATTGGCCTTATGAAAGGGGCAGAGCCCCTAACAGTCACACCGAAAAGCACACACCGGCCTAGCCGCGCCCAGTATCCTCTCAGCAAGGAAGCAGAGGAAGGCATTGCTCTTGTGCATGCGTCTTTAGTCTCTAGAGGGGCCATTGTGCCCTGCCCAGACTCACCTTGCAACACCCCGATTCTCCTGGTCCGCAAGCCACTGGAGAATGGTGCTTTGTTCAAGACCTCAGGTTAGTAAATGACACGATACATGCAAGGGCCCCTATTGTGCCAAACCCAGTTACTGTTTTGTCAGCTGTTCCCCCAAGTGCAAAGTGTTTTACTGTTATTGATTTAGCAAATGCATTCTTCTGCATCCCTGTTGCAATGGACTCACAGTTTTGGTTTGCTTTCACCTTTATGGGGAAACGATGGACCGGGAGTTATGCCTCAAGGGTTCATAGAGTCACCAGCTTTCTTTTCTGCCGCTTTGGCGCAGAATCTGGAAGGTTTTGTTCCCCCTGGTGGAAGCAAACTCATACAGTATGTGGATGATTTGCTTTTATGTTCTGAAACTCAGCACGCATGCAAAACTGATACAAGAGCTCTTTTAGAGTACCTAGCTCGTAATGGCCATAAGGTATCAAAAAAAAAAAAAAAGCTGCAGCTCGTGTCACCATCTGTAAAATACTTGGGACACAATATTACACCGGAAGGCAGGAAATTGGGCCTGGAGCGTGTCACTGCAATTCTGACACTACCCCAGCCTGCCACAAAAAAAAAACACATAATGATATTGCTAGGTATGGCTGGCTACTGTAGAGCTTGGATTCCAGATTACGCTGAAGTAGCACAGCCCCTAGCTGACTTGATACATAGCCATAAGATGACTATGAAAGACTATTGACTGGACTCCTGACGGACTGACTGCCCTAAAAAAACTTAAACAACTCTTGTCCTCTCCGCCCTGTCTTGGGTTACATGATCACTCTAAACCTTTTAACATGTTTGTTTGTGAAAAGGGAGGATTCATGTCGGCAGTACTGACACAAGAGCACGGAGAAAACAACGTTCTGTGGCTTTTTACTCTAAGCGCCTTGATAATGTAGCCCGAGTGCTAGTCTGTTGCTTGAGAGCGGTGGCTGCCCCCACTGAAGCTGTGCTGGCTAGTGCTGACCTAGTTGCAACGTGCCCTCTACCTGTACATGTTCCTCATGCAGTACATGCTCTCATTTCACAGGCCAAGACAGCACATCTGACTCCAGCTCGTCTACTACATTACTGGAATGTATTAATGACCATGTGTGGCAAAGTGGCTAGTGGAGGGGAACAGGTATAGCGGTGATGCGATGCAGGAATGACAGGCAGACAACAGTTTCCAGTGAAAAGGTGCTTTTATTTATAATCCAGGTCTGGTGACCGTTAAATAATAAATCCCCGGCTATACACAACAATGGGTAAAGCACGGGGATAGCAATAATAGGGCACAGTCCCGAACAAAACGAACACACGGTCACCAGTCCTGGGTGAGTGCAGACGTGCTTGTGGTGGGTGAAGACACTGTATTTTGTGACGGTTCCGTGCAGTGGTGATCCGGATTGTGCTGACCCTGGTCGACAGCTCTGGATAGGTGAGTTAACTGTCTGGTGGTGCAAAATGCAGACAATTACAAAACAAACACAACACGTAATTCTCTCTAACAACGAGAGCTCCTCTCTCGCTCCTTCTCTCTCCGAACGTTTACGTAACCCTGGCCCCTATATGTAATCCTGCATGATATCTAGGTAAACGGTTGCAGCTGCCTTATTACTTGCAGCTGCTTCTCGTTTACCTTTCAAATCAATAAGGTCTTACAACAGAGTCGCGCTTCTTTCCAGGCTGATCCACTTCCCTGACCCGGAAATGAACTGTCAGGCCAGCCCTTCCAGATACTTCTCCTCTCGTTCTTTAGCGCCCTCACAGGTCGGGAGGAAGATTCATCACCAGAACTCATCTTTCCATCACACCATGTCACATGTTGTGCTAAAATGCTGTACTGTGCTTAACCCTGCTACACTTCTTCCTACAGAAGCCGATGGAGAGCCTCATGATTGCACCGCCTTAGTAGAACAGGTCTGCAAGCTACGACCCGATCTTACTGATGTGCCCGTGTTGAATGGTAAATGCCAGGCACACACTAACGCTTCTGATCCTGTCTCTCAAGGGAATGCTGCTGCAGATGCTGCTGCTAAAGCATCGGCCGCATCAACTCAGGCCCCTGTGCTCCATGTGGTGTCATTACCTGCCTTCACTGAATCTGTGTTTTCTTTGCAGGACGTCGCTGACTTACAACACAGTGTGGGTCCTGCTGAGACAGCTCTGTGGAAAAACAGATGCTCTTATGATTCTACTCATAAGATTTGGAGAGGACCCACTGGGTTGCCTGCCCTTCCCTGTTCATGTTTCCCCTATGTAGCTAAGTTGGCACACAGCCAAAACCATGTGTCAAAGGGAGGGGTGGTGAATGTTGTTAACAATTTTTGGTTTACTCCAGGTTTTTCTACATATGCTAACCAATTTTGTGCTAAATGTGTGATTTGTATGACCAACAGTGTAGGCCGCAGCACGCCCATGTCCGTGTCAGCTCATCCAAGGCCTGACGGCCCCTTTGAACATGTTATGATGGATTTTATTGAATTGACACCTTGCCAAGGTTACAAGTACTGCCTTGTGATAATTGATGCCTTTTCTAAATGGATTGAAGCATTCCCCTGCAGACATGCCACAGCTATGGCAGTGTCAAAAAGCCTGATGAGAGAGATTATACCCCGGTGGAGTCTGCCATCTAAATTGACATCTGACAATGGTTCACATTTTGTGAACAGTGTGGTACAGAACATTTCTGAAAGCCTACAAATTGATTTACACACACACTGTAGCTACCACCCCGAAAGCGGAGGCTTGGCGGAGAGAGCAAACCAAACAATAAAAACTAAACTAACTAAGTTCATGGCTGAAACAGGTCTCTCCTGGGTTACAGTATTACCACTGGCTCTGATGTACATGCGCGGACGCACGCACAGTACTACAGGGCTAGCACCCCATGAAGTATTGACGGTATGCCCAATGCGGATGCTGAATACACCTTTTCCTCAAAATAGGCTCAACCTAATAGGATGTGAGAATGAAATGGTAAAATATTGTGCTTCTCTTAACAATGTTCTAAAGTCTATTTTTCCCAGGGTAAAAGCCACCCTACCCGAACCGAAGGAAGGGGCGCTCCACAAGCTCCTGCAAGGGGACTGGGTGATCAAAGACCTCTGCCGGAAGCATTGGCATCAACAACGCTGGACAGGTCAGTTCCAGGTGCTCCTGACAACGCAGACAGCAGTGAAAGTCGCTGAACGATCAACGTGGGTCCACGCCAGCCATTGCAGAAAAGTGCCCTACAGCCCGAAGGGAGATGTATCGCCCCTGGAACAACGTAGACGGCTCGGACGCCCTTGGGACAGTCAGCTTTGGACCCCCAGAGTCCTGACTTATTTTTCTTGGCAGCATATTAACTGTGTCTCTCTCTTGCATCTTAACTGAACTTAAAGATAATAAAAAAGAGCCAGATATTAGAAATCGCAGCCACGCTGAAAATTACACAGAACTCAGAAAAAAAAATCTGCAAGCGGGATACGTTGGGTTGTCACTTTGTTTATATTACACTATATGTTAATCTTTGTAAATCTCGCTTAACTTATACTAATGTGTGTTTGCTTGGGTATGTGTTAAAAATTGTTTTGTTAAAACTAATGATGCAGTACTTAACTTACCACTCTTAACGCCTGTAGAAAACCATGATAATCAATTTTCTGAAATCATATTGTAATGTTGAGACATAGTCGCAAAAGGGAATGTAATAGAAATGTTATAGAAAATAGGATTGGCTCAGCATGGAAAAGTACTGGCATCTTGCACTCCTATAATCTTGCTCGCATAACCTTGTATGCTTTGCTTAAGATAAAGTTTTGCCTACATTGCAGCTGTGAGACAATGGATAATAGGATGAGCCAGACGTGTCTTTTTGCACACACACACAAAAACAGCCATTCTGTTATCTGCTTGCTAGTTATATGCCACGGATGCATAGTTATAAATTGTTTCCCTTATATGCTAATATCTGAATCATCATTGGCTAACCCTCTGCCTTACTGACAGTTTTAAGGTATATAAGAAACTGATCCAACTCAGTATGTTAGAACACTACTCGATGATTATCTAGCACCCTGTGTGTTGAGAGTTTTCTCAGTTTGCAAACTTAAGAAATAAAGGCTTGTATGTTTGGAACTCGCAGTCTCTCTTCCTTTTATTAGAATTTCCACGACAGTATCCATACCAGATTTGTGCTACAGCTTCAGTGTCAAGAAAGACGTTATTTGCATGGAATACCCGGTTACTTTCAAACGGACCGCAATTTACAGCTTTGTAACGTGGAGAACTACTGGGTCAGTGTTAAGAAACAATTTTAAACAGTGCAGGGCACAGCAGAAAACACGATACCATCGTACCTGGACACATTTAAAAGATATGGCAGGAACCGTCGAGATGAGTTTATAATGTTCAGATCACACAGCTGTGCAGGGGGTGGGTCCTGTACCAGCAGACAGGCAGACTGAAGAACGGACAGCGGGAGCAATGGCAACAAAACATATTGTAACCCAAAGTCTATTTAAGAGGGACCCACATATTTTGTGAAAAGCTAAAAGTTTAAGAGATATTTTTTTTAATTATTTATTTTCAAAATGGAATAGGGAAACGCCGTAGTTCAGGGAGAAGTAACAGACCGATCCGAATGGCGAGTTTTGAATTTATTTGAATACTTTTGCTTTTTTTCACTACTTCAATTGATCATTGATGTCTGTTTCAGATTCATTCAATATCTCATGTACACTTCGGTTTCCCAAAAGTTCAAGATTTACACAAATCTCGACCGTCATGTTTATTGCGATAAATTCCAATATGTCTGCCGTTTTTCTTTTTAAATGCTAGGTGTATGGATATCTACCAGTGATTTGCTCGTTTTTGAAAAAAAGTGCCGACCCATTGTGATATGCTGTAATAGCAACTCCTCCATATGACTTGTTTTGACCAATCAGGGTAGAGTATTTAAAATTGGGTAACCAATTGTTTATATTAAAATGTACGCCGGTTTGCATTGCATATAGAATGTCCTAGATTGTAGTATGAATTGTGACATATGTGTGTTTATGCAGTTAATATTAAGCAGTGTACATTTTAAAATAAACTATCAAGTGCTAGTTGGATTGAACACCTGGACCCAGCACAGCAGCTGGAAAGTCTCACTCTTTGGGATAGTCAACCCTTGGCATCTCTGACACACACTGACAAACATGCAGACACTTGAAGTGTTTTTAAACAACAACAGGGTTTTGTTTACAGTATTTGTATATTGTCTATACTTTTACTGTAATTTCTGTAGTTTCCCTACTATATATATATTTTACAGCAAAGATGACAGAAACATATGGTGTACATAAACTCAGCATTTATAAAATAGATTTACTATAGTACATGTTTACTCTAAAAACTATAATTGTAAAAAAAATTGGCCAGACATGCACACTGCTGCTCTATACAGACAGACACACAGACATGCACACTGCAGTTCTATACAGACACACACAGACATGCACACTGCTGCTCTATACAGACACACACACAGACATGCACACTGCTTTTCTATACTACAGCTCTATACAGACAGACACACACATGCACACTGCTGCTCTATACAGACAGACACACAGAGATGCACACTGCAGCTCTATACAGACACAGACATGCACACTGCAGCTCTATACAGACACACACACAGACATGCACACTGCTTTTCTATACTACAGCTCTACACAGACAGACACACACATGCACACTGCTGCTCTATACAGACAGACACACAGATATGCACACTGCAGCTCTATACAGACACAGACATGCACACTGCTGCTCTATACAGAGAGACACACAGAGATGAACACTGCTGCTCAATACAGACAGACACTCAGACATGCACACTGCTTTTCTATACTACAGCTCTATACAGACACACAGACATGCACACTGCAGCTCTATACAGACACACAGACATGCACACTGCAGCTCTATACAGACAGACACACAGACATGCACACTGCTGCTCTATACAGACAGACACACAGACATGCACACTGCAGCTCTATACAGACACACCCACACAGACATGCACACTGCTGCTCTATACAGACACACAGACATGCACACTGCTGCTCTATACAGACAGACACACAGACATGCACACTGCTGCTCTATACAGACACACAGACATGCACACTGCTGCTCTATACAGACACAAAGACATGCACACTGCTGCTCTATACAGACACACACACAAACATGCACACTGGTGCTCGATACAGACAGACACACACACTGCTTTTCTATACTGCAGCTCTATACAGACAGACACACACACATGCGCACTGTCTGTCTGTGGGTGTTACGCGACGACGAGATATGTCTGTCTTGTGTCTGTACGTGTGACACACAGATACGTCTGTCTGTGTGTCTATACGTGACAACACGAGATATGTCTGTCTGCACTGTCTGTACGTGTGTACTGTCGAGGCATGTCTGTCTGTCACACAGATCTTGTAGGGTCGCAAAATGAAGTGCAGAGATGTTCAGAGACAATCAGTCGCCACCGATTGTTGCATCAAAGGTTTATTGCAGTGGTCATCAAAATACAGAGCGCTCCGGAGAATAACAGTCACTTCATCAGTAACTAGTGTATTCTCCGGAGCGCTCTGTATTTTGATGACCACTGCAATAAACCTTTGATGCAACGATCGGTGTGATTGATTGTCTCTGAACATCTCTGCACTTCATTTTGCGACCCTACAAATTGGCATTGTCGGCAGGATTCCAGGATGTTCATTGCGCTTCTGTTGGTGTGTGGACTCATGATTAGATGTCTGGGGTAAGCGATACCGTTTGAATGTGTAGCGGGTGAACTGGAATCCAAAAACCTGTGGGTTGTGAAGTTGTATAGGTGTAATGAGTAAAAAGGCATTGAGTGTGTTCATCTGGTTGTAACTAGGCAGGTGAGTGTGTGTCTGAAGGCGCCGTCACTGCATAGTTAGGCTGTCAGGTAAAAACCTTCTAGTAGCGGGGTGGCGTCCCCATTGCATTAGTAGTCTGTGACCTGTACAGTATATGCATAACCTTCTAGTAGCGGGGTGGTGGCCCCCACTACATTAATAGTTGGTATATAGCTCAGAGGGTGTAAATCTAAAAACATTTTTGCTGGCGAGATACATCGGGGTGGTGTTAGTGTCATAGGACAGTAGTTAAAATGACAAGCTCACAGCCTCAGCCAGGACTGCGAGAGTACTTGACTGAAAAATGGGCAAACAGCAGGAAGAAAGACTAAAAAAAAGGCTGGCAACCAGACAGCCCAGACCACAAGCAGACTGAGTGGTTTAAAAAAGGAACAAAGGACTTGGTACAGTGCCAAAAGGGCGTTGGCTGAGGGTAAGCATGCAGAACCTGATCTTGATGTAAAATCAAGGGGAGAAGAAAAGGATGAAATAGATTGGGGTTATTTAGAGTGGAAAGCCAGAGAATGGCAAGTAGAATAATATTTGGTTTCTAAAATCCAGAATTAAATCAACGTTTTATTTTCAAGAGTTTGCATATTGATGATTGTTTAATTTGTATTGAACTAAAAAGGGAGATAGCGTTTTCTTGAATGGAGAACACTTGGTTTAATGAAGCACCAAAGTTACTAGTATTAACTGGTTTTATTTGCACATATACAAGATGTTTTGTTTATGTTGGTCACAATTGATTTTTTACGGAGCTTCTAACAGGGGAGGTGATAACTAGATTAATGTGGCAACTGAGATATTAATAAATCATGTATAACGCAATGATAGTATAAGTCAGGGACTAAACCTGAAACGAAATAAGGGATCTAGACAAGAACATTAAAAATATTTTCGTGATAAATAATCGTGTGTGTGTTGTAAAGGACAGTTGTATTGTGTTGGTGTTATATTGTGTTTGTGACCGCCCATGCTAGCAAGCTGTATGGTTGTGAAGATTATACCATACACGTAAGACTATAGTCATATTTTAAGTAGCAACAGTTGAGCATAATGTGGAGTCTCTGAACTGGGTGTTACATATGTATGTAATATATGTTTGTCTGTTGGTTATTACATGTTGACCTATTTGTGAGTTAGGACAACCTGTTAATAGAGAAAACCTGTTACATAAACCGTCATGAAGTGGGGCGGATGAGGGTATTGGCATAAAACCCTAGTTAAAATCCATGAGCGTACCAACAATGTGTAAATTTAAGGTGCAAAGGAAAACAAACCATTAATAAAATCCACCAAGTAGAGTAACTTGTCATATTGGAAAATTATATTGGTAAGAAGTCAGTTTAGAATGATCATTTTATTAATAAATTCCTTGGGTTAGATTGGTTTTGTTAAAGCAAAAGATAAAGAAACATTTTACAAAAGGCAGGTGTTTAACACTATATGACCTTTACATAGGTATGAGTGGGAACACGTAAACTGTGTTCATGAAATAGCCCAGTGCAGCTCAGACTGTGAAAAGGGACAGAATCTGTCACAGTTTGAGAATGGAAAGCTTTAGTTCAGGAGTTGATATAAGAGAATGGATTAAAATAAAATATGGATCGCAACGGTGATGCAATAGGACTGGAAGCTAGAAACTTAGCTCAAAGAAGCAGTGTAAGATAAGATTCTGGGCGTGTTGCCAGAGAGCAGGCAATATGCAGATAAGGTGCCTGGGCAGTTGTCCAGCAGCAGAGACGTGTTAATAGTAGATGTTGAAGGCACAGCTCACAGCTGCAAAATCACACCAAGTTTTAGAATGAATAAGATTTTAAGTAATGTTTTAATTGTGGCCGTATTGATACTTAAAGATGATGTGTTGGTAAGTGGCAGTGGCTACAGGAAAGTCTGAAACGGCAGAGGAACCGCAAGGAGATTACAGTGAATATGTAAGAATGTTGCAACAGCTGCAGGCACAGATAGGGGAGTGATATGTGGTGGTCTCGGTCGGAGCAAAGGGGGGAGGTAATGATGATGGGGATGAAAAGACACGGAGGTAAGAGGCCACCCATGTAAAATGTTAGTTGATACTGGGGCTGGAATCTGCCAATCACGGTAACAAAGGAGTTTGTAGTAATCAAAGGAGTCAATGGAGGTAAGCAAATAGCATTTAGAACTGAACCCGTGGAATTCGTAATAGGCTCACAATCCGTGTTAGTCAAAATGTATCATGCTAATAGTAGCCAACCCCCACAACTGAAGTAACAGCTGAGGCCAACTGGTTCTCAGTTCTAGACATAAGCACCAGGTTCTGGAGCCCATCTATAAGGCCTGCAGATCAATAGAAGTTTGCTTTCACGATGCAAGGGGTCCAATACACCAGGAACCGCAAGCCACAGGGTTATTATTGTAGTACCCCAGTAGTGTTCTACCAATGTCTTGCCAAGGCTCTGAGACCCCTGAAAGACAAACGCATGGCACTATTTTGCAATATGCGGATGACTTGTTGTTGTATAGTACCTCTCTTACAGAAGCGAAGGAACTGCTGAGGGCTACCTTGCTGCTACTAAAAGTCCAAGGGTTTAAGGTCAACCCAAAGAAGGCTCAGCTCTTACAACAAGAGGTAACGTACCTGGGACATATTCTCAGCTATAACAGCAAGACCCTTGGCCCTCACCTTGATACCCAAGCTTCAAACTGTTACCGAGTTAAGACAGTTTTTGGGTACCATTAATTACATCAGGGAATACACTAGTTACTGATGAAGTGACTGTTATTCTCCGGAGCGCTCTGTATTTTGATGACCACTGCAATAAACCTTTGATGCAACAATCGGTGGCGATTGATTGTCTCTGACATCTCTGCACTTTATTTTACGACCCTACATAGACATGCATACTGCTGCTCTATACATTGAGACACACACATGCACACTGCTTCTCTATACAGACAGACACAGACATGTACACTGCTTCTCTATACAGACACACACAGACATGCACACTGCTGCTCTATACAGATACACACTGAAGTAACTTACGAATTTCCTGCACCAAACCAGCCTGCTATTTCATCAAAAAGCCCCCTCTTCCTACGTTTCTCATTACCTTCATACATTCGTTCGGCTAGTCGCTCTTTGTAATCTTTTATTGTACTACCTATTTCCCTTTGAAGCCAATTCTGGATATTGGTATGTTGCTTGCAATGCTGTTCAAACATAACAGTTAGATTCGTGAAATTATACATCACATATGATAATACTATATTCACATTATCCAAAACAGTTTTTCGTTCTGGTCCGAGAATGATACCTTCCCGAGGTAGGGGGTGCAAAGGGGGACATACTTTGGGTTTGTCCTCCTTGCATGATGTTAATGTTATATTTTTGAGTGATTTGTATGAACAGTTATGACTATGAACTGAAATATTACTAATTTGATTTGGATATTGATACTGATATATTGTGTCAACATCCTGTATGTCTGATTTTTTAAAATACCTTTTTGGGTGTCCAGCCATTAATTGTCCATCTTCCCAACTATCTGGGTTTTCCCATTCTTGTGGAGGTTCACATATAATAGATTCATACTGTCCCTCGTGGTTCTTAGACCACAGAAACCTTTGGGCATCATTATCAGACCAGGTTTTTACTTTATATCTGCAAACCCTATCACGTGGTGCATCACCCGCTGCAAAGATAACTTTAAATTCCCAGACACCTCCCTTTGAATCATCATAGTTCGTAATCGAGTAGGTGCTTTTCTCTGGGTTTGTCGTGACTTTTGTTAATGTTCATTTCTCATTATTATACTGGCATAATGAAATATCTCCAAATCTGTCCCCTGGACATTGTATTATTATGTCCCCTCCTTTTTGGACATATCTGGGCTCTGACACTTGATTATTACCAGATATTTTCCATACTTTGTCAAGACCAAACATTTTACCGTCCTTTTTCCATGCCTGGAGCCCCAGTCTATCTTGAAATTGTAACTGCACATATTCTCCTTTCTTTATACACTGTGTCTCTGTTACCAATGTCGTTGTTGGGTCCCATCGTGCTTCAGCGAGCATATGCCAATCAAGGTTGTTAGTTGGTATTTCATAACTCACCTGTGGGGACACAAAAGACCAGGTTTAGTGTATATTCTTATGCAGTTTGTGTAGGCTCAATGACCTTTTTCTGATATGGCTTACACTGGTCACCGTGGAACCAAAAATATTGTATTGGTCTGCCACGTTTCTGTATTGCCAATTTCAGGTTGGTTTCACCCAACTTATCCATAACCTGATATGGACCTTCCCAATTAGCTTCCCAGGCCCCACCTTTTAAAAAGTTTTTTAGCATGACCTGGTCTCCAATTTGAAAGGAGATCCTATATGGGGGTTGAGAGGACTGAACTGTGTATTGATGTGCTGCCCCCATCCGGTTAGCAGCATCCAGAAGTTTGTTTTGGAGAGCTAATTGTACCTGTTGAAGGAATTGGTCATTAGTAACCTTGCTCGTAATAGGGATTGGGACCCCTGTGGGGTGTTCCACCCGCATTGTCCTTCCTGTCATTAGCTCAAATGGGGTATATCCTGTTGTTCGCACTGAAGTTGCTCTAATTACCATTAGCACTCCGGGCAAAGCTGCAACCCAGTCAGGTGTAGATCTACCTAGATCAGTAGTTGCTTTTAATACAGCCTTCTTGAGACCATCTTTCAATGTGCGATTCATCCGTTCAACCATACCACTAGCCTCCGGGTGGTAAGGAATGTGGAAGTGTTGTTCTACACCTAACATTTTACATAGGCAGGCCATTACCTCGGACGTAAATGCGGTTCCATGATCACTTTCCAGTCTCTTAGGGAAGCCCCATCTAGTGAAGACCTGTTCCCATAGAATCCTGGCTGTCGTAAGAGCATCGCATCGACGTGCAGGAAATGCCTCCACCCAGCGTGTAAACATGTCAACTACCACTAGGATATATCTATATCCTCCTTTGGCTGTAGGTAATGGTCCTGTGTGATCAATTTGAATAGATTCCCAGGGCCCATCATTCCAATGTGAGGTACCCATTGGGACCTTGCGGCGTGCGGGAGCTGGATTCATTTGTGCGCATATTAAGCACAGCGCAAGGTGATGATCTATATCTGCTTTCATGTCTGGCCACCAGTAGCATCCCTGTAAGAGGTCTAACACTTTTTGTGATGCTGCATGACCACTCACTTGATGCATGTAGATGACTAGATCCTTGCGTAAACAATGAGGTGTCACCCAGGCAAGCTGGGGTGTGGTATGATACAATGTTCCTTCGAATACCAACAATGTGTCCTTGTATTTATGGTAAGGCTGCGGAAGTGTCTGCTGTGCGGTAATGGCGTCCATGACCTCAACCAGTTTAGAATCGAGTGCCTGTGCCTTTTTCAAATCTAACATGGTAGGTGTGGCCATGGTGACAGGTGATACATGAACAGGATCAGTTGAGGAATCCCATGGGATCCCATCAATGGCTGCCTTCTTGGCTAGCATGTCTACAGTATTATTTGCATCTCTCTGTACCGTTCTGCCTTCTGATTGATGTGATTTGACTTTACAAATGGCTAGTGTGCCTGGTGTACGCTTGTCTATCAGAAATTTGTCTTGACGGCCTCCAGCCAAAACTTTCTCACATGGGCGGCCCTCCTTGTCAGCAGTAATATAACTCACTGCTGCAATAGAGGCCTGACCCCTTCATAGGGCAGATGAAGGTGGGGGTTCCTGTGGGATGTGGGAAGGGTTATGTTGGCCATTGTTTCCTATCTGATTTGAGAAGGTCTGTAACAATTGTCTCAGTTCCTCATAAAAGAGTGTAGGTGCAATAGGTAATCTCGAGCTATTTACAGCCCTCTGCTTTTGTTGTGGACCCTGCCCCTCAGCACCTCCCCCTCTAGCCCAGCATTGATTAATTGTATGTCCAGCGCGTTTGCAGTTTGCGCACATTTTAGACATTTTACATTCCTTTGACACATGGCCCTGCTTACCAGAATTAAAACATCCTGACTTAACACTACCCTCGTTGGCAACAATCATAGCAATTTTCTTTTTCTCTATTGGTGCTTTATCTGTTTCAGACTCATTCCAGTCTCTTAAACAATCATGTATGTCTTGCCCTGTACCTTGCGGAACAGGGTCTACTGACAGTACCCTGCTGTACTGTATCAGTAGATGCTTGCATGTAGGAGAGACTAAGTCTATATATTTGTTGATTACCAACTGCCAAAACGTGACGTTATCATCTGTAATCGCAACTCGCTGCAGCTCTCTCTCTGTGGGTATTATACGTCTGCACAAAACTTCGAATGAAGTCAGTAGGATGTTGTCCCTTTTTGGGAACAGCGTCAAGAACCTTACTGAGATCTGGTGCATGTCGATAATTAGCAGCCACACACATTAATCTAACTCTCTCATCATGTCCTGGATATTGTGGGTTAGCACCCGGTGGTGTAAATTCAGTTGGTGCAATCACTTCAACTGGTAATACTGAACTCAGGATTCTGCAACAATCCCTGTCAGTGAGATTAAACGTACGTTGTATACCACGCAGCTTTTCACACAAAGGTGTAGGATCTGTATTACCATCCCATTTGGGCAACTGTTCTTTCATCAAAGCCAATTCTGACAATGTCAAATCCCTATTGACCTGTTCATCAGCATAATCATATGTAGTTATTCCAGTTTGCTGGTCCAAAGTACCAGTTGTGCGTATCCTACGAGTCATTACAGGAGCTGTTTTGACATACTTGCCTGCAAAATTTACTCTCCCTTTCGGTTCTGTTCTTTCAGTATTGCGCCTCCTTGATTTAACATTTTCTGCAATACTGGACATATAGTCCCCTCTAGTGCCTTCCTTTTGTTTCTGAACCTCCTCAGGTGCTAGAGCAAAATCCTCTAACTCATCTAAGTCCTCCACCTCTTCATCCTCTTCACTCTCCTGTCTAGGATCCCAGTCCTCAGGACCATCGCTATCCTCACTATCTGTTTCTTGCTCATTATCAACCAATCCCAATGCTGCAATTCTGCGCTGCAAAACCTTATTATTCTGGCGTTGTTCACATGCTTTTTTACGTACCTCCCTCAACTTTTGTACAATATGTCTGTCTTTGTTTTCTCCAGACACATTCCATAATTCCTTATATGCAATCCGTGCATTTTTCAAACTTGACTCCAAATTACTTGTCTTTCTCTGACAATCTATCAATTGTTGTTTTTGGGTTGCATTTTCCTTACGCATCTCTAATTGTTGTGTGGCAGCCAATTGCCTTTCAACCATGGAAGCACTTGTAACTGATTCTAATCGCTTAATTTCCTCATACAAACCTTCATTTTCAACAGATAATTTCTTACAATTTTCCCTTGTAAAATCATATCTTGTTTTCAATTCTTCAATAGTTTGCCTCATTGCTCTTATGCAATTATCCTGTTTCACTTTCTTACGCTTTTCTTTTCCATTCCGAGACACACATTCCTGCCCTATAGTATTGACTGGGTCAATACTGTCTTTTGTATAGGGTCGTCCCTCCTTGTCATGTTTAAAAACATAGTCTATACTCCAGATTCTCCAGTCATCCATTCGATGACTGTCACGATTATTTTTGAACATATTTGGAGTTGATCAGACTCTCAACAAAACACAACACTAGCAAAAAAAAAACACCACTTTTTAGTTTTGTCTTGTTGTTACCAATGTTCTGTGTTTAAAGCTATGCTTAAGGAAGCATACAATTTTATTTTGGTTTATTGCACATTTAATTTACACTTTTGTATGTGCTATTGGGCTTAACTGGAACTTATTGTCTGATTGTTCCTTATTTGTACCACCTAATGTGGACAGTTAAATAAGAGGCTTATCCTATTGCCCCCTTATCGTGACATATAAACCAAACAGTACAAACAAAGACAAAACAAGTGTAACAAATCTTCTCAAAAACAAACATAAAACATAAATCCGAGTATGCCCGTACCTGTTGAGCAATACAAGTCCGTGTAACTAGTCCAATAAACTCTACTGGCACGTCATAACACTACACGATTTACTCATGACTTTTTTTAGGATTCCAGAGGTCCTCTTTCATACCTAAAGTCCTAATAGTCAATACACTTTTAATTAAGCAGTCTTAACTAATTGTGTCCTCAATGTACATGAATTATCAAGTAGTCAAAAGTCCTCTTTCATACTTTACCCTTGATTCTCACTACATTCTAAAAACTGCATATAAAACAAAAAACCAGTAACTACTCACCAATGTACGTGGTTATATGTTCGAGCTGAAGTCCTGATTCAAAGATTCTCCACACCGTCTGAGCTGAAAGTAGAAACAGTCTCCTTCTGTCCTCTTCATGGGATACAGGCTTGCAAAAAAGGTTTCTCCGTAATCAAGTATCAACCCCCCGGTATTTGGAAAAAAAAAAAAAGTATCAAGAAACAGTCCGCAGGTGGCTCGCCAATGAAGTAACTTACAAAAAATGATGGTGATTAAGTAGATTCAAGAAAATGCACAGAGTCCTTTTCTTCAATCAGTTGCCAGGTTTATTGAAATATGCAGGGAGTCTGGTCCCAGGTACAGGACAAACACAGTACTCAACATTACAACGTTTGCATGACATTAAATACCCTTCTGTATAGATGGTCCACCTCCCCTTTCTCTGACATTAACCAATTGTCAAGGTAATTTAATTTATTGTGTGAGTGTTAATGTGTGTGTGTCTGTGTGTGTAGTCTAGTGTGACAACCTCTGAACTCAGCGCATTCTTCACACTCCTGGAGACAAAAGGTCCATACATCTGCCTTTTTTATCTCCTTGAGACCCCCTTTGATGCCAGTGGGATTATCTCTTTTGATCTCTCTGAAGTCTTTATAGCCTGTTCCCTTCTAGTCCACAGCATTGTTATCTCATTAGCTTGCAGTCATTGTTGGGCAGTTTGTAGATGCATCGTCTCTATCAGTGGTTAGCAGTACATGCAATTTGAACCAAACAGTCTGCTATCTGCAATATTAGTCTCTTTTCAGAAAAGAACACCAGTATAGCTCTGCCAGTCCACATGCGTAGCAAACTGCTAATCAATTCTCAATCCATGTTTTCCAACACACACATACATGCACACTGCTGCTCTATACAGACACACACACAGACATGCACACTGCTGCTCTATACAGACAGACACATACAGACATGCACACTGCTTCTCTATGCAGACACACGCACAGACATGCACACTGCTGCTCTCTACCCACACAGACATGCACACTGCTGCTCTATACAGAGAGACACACAGAGATGAACACTGCTGCTCGATACAGACACACACACACAGACATGCACGCTGCTTTTCTATACTGCAGCTCTATACAGACAGACACACACACACTGACATGCACAGACACACACATGCACACTGCTGCTCTATACAGACACACACAGAGACAGGCACAGACACACTGCTCCTCTATACTGCAGCTCTATACAGACAGACACACACACTTAAGTCCTAATATTCTTGGATGTTCAGGATTTTAAGATAAGCAATTACATGAAAGGTCGTACACATTTGACAGTATTCTATAAGGTATTCTACAAGGTGTGCAGTATTCTATACAGTGTGCCATCATAAATGCAGGTAATTAATTTAAGTTCCAAAAAAATAAATGATCGCACACTTAGCTGTGTTCCACAATTTTACACATAAGCACTTTATTTAAAATAAAGGAAAAAGTTGATGTGTCGACCACACTGGTCTTTGTCGAAGCATCAGTGTAAAACCTGGGCTCCCTTAAATATCCTGAAATGCACACAATTGCTTAATTGTAATAATTATTTACACAGGTTAATTAATCACAGTGATATTTCAATCAATTCTAAAAGAAAACAAACTATATAGCTAACCAAAAAACGAGGGGGGAAAAAAGAGAAGCAAATTATAAAAAAATGTAAATTGAGTTCCTCATGTTTTGGAATGTAAAGATAAGCAACATATCAATGGTGGAAATTATTCTTATTTATTGGAAAAAAAAGCAAAATGAAATATGAATCCATTTTGTGGTTTTCTGTTTACATAAATACCACAGTTATTAATTGTTGTCACTAGGGGGCGCCTCTATGCCCCATCTCTGAAAATCACATAATAAGTGTTCAATATTTGCTCCTCCATGCTCAGAATGATTTGAAATCCAAACAATCTCTGTGTTGCAAACAGCATCACACCTAACTCAATTTCACCAGGGTGTTCCAAACAGCATCACACCTAACTCAATTTCACCAGGGTGTTCCAAACAGCGTCACAGTTTACTCAATTTCATCAGGGTGTTCCAAACAGCATCACACCTAACTCAATTTCACCAGGGTGTTCCAAACAGCATCACAGCTTACTCAATTTCACCAGGGTGTACCAAACAGCATCACACCTAACTCAATTTCACCAGGGTGTTCCAAACAGCGTCACACCTAACTCAATTTCACCAGGGTGTACCAAACAGCATCACACCTAACTCAATTTCACCAGGGTGTTCCAAACAGCGTCACACCTAACTCAATTTCACCAGGGTGTTCTTGAGCTCTTTCAGACTTTCTTCAATTTGGTCTGCCGCTTGTCTTAACATGTTGGAGGCCTCATTCCCTTGTTTCGTGGCCTGTTCCAGGGCAGCGTTGACCAAGACTGTGATGTCAAATTCCAGCCCAACTATCGAGAAGACCAACTGTAGGGGATACAAAAAAAAAAAAACAGCCTCTTACAAACAACAGAAACTCATTCTGCTGAACTAAAAGCTTTTTTATTATTATAAATGTATTTTTAAGTTATCACTAGAGTTGCACTTTTCAGATGTCAGGTGACACTATTTCAGTTTAGGTATTTGCAATTTTGACCAATGTAGTTTCTCTTTGACAGGAGAATGGTGCATGCTGTGTCCTCCTTAAAAGCATTAACAATATATTTCATATATACACATTTATGTATTTTAAATACATAAAACATATTTACCATATATCACATCTTTTTCATATCTAGAAAAGGGGACAATTTTGGTGTATTAGAAAGTATAAAATATCTTGATAATATATTGTTATTGTATTCTATTTTATTCAACAGTGATGTTGAGAAACAGAAGTAGCATACATTTCTTATTACATATTAAAAATAGATTTTTGTTCCAGATGGGAAGGCGCTCGGCTTCATGATGTCATTTGCAGACTACAGTTAATGTACGGTTTTAATGACAAACGCGTCACTGGTCAATAGTTAAAACTATTTTTGGTCATGAGATTAGGTTTTAACCAAACACATGCCAGAATTTTTTAAGGGCTGATTTACATAGTATATACATAAAAAGATTCATAGAATACATTTTAAATAACACAAATATATCATCCCATATTAAATATGTGCATTTTTGACATGGATGTTTTTAGTTCAAACAGTTGAGCAATTAACAAATTAAACAATTGCTACGGCGTATGTTTTGTAGCGCTATTTCATTTTATTCACACTCAACACTATTGAGCACCAGCAGAAGGGCAGGCAGACAGCTCTGTCCTGCACAGTGATTTCACAATAAATACTACTGAGCACCAGCAGAAGGGCAAGCAGACAGCTCTGATGCGCACATCCCTACTGACTTACATTCCTGATTAGTGCTTCAGACTAGCCTCCAACACTCAGAATAAATGTGGAAAATTTTTTGGCGTCACCGCAATGGGAACCTAGTTGGGCAGGGTGATGATTGAAAATCAATCAGACACACAAAATAGATAAATGAGTTATTCCAAAACACCATACCCTGGGTCCACAGGCCGCTGTCTTGCCAGTCACAACGATGGCCCTCATGTTCTTTGCCAGCTTGCTCATCAGGAAGGCCATCTTGTTCACGTTTCGCTCAGTCAGGAGGGTTGTACCAGCGAACAGCCCTGCGGAGACTAATCTTGTGAAGATGTGCTCCTTCCTGAGCGGTTCTGGGCTGTCGACACACCTTTGAGAGGATGCGATCCTTTCGGCCATCTTGTCCAGCTCCTTCATCAGCCCGACCACCTCTTTGGCAGCCTCCTTGTCAGTCTCCGTGATCTTCAAGGCGGTCTTCATGCAGTCGCTGGTCTTGAAGCTCTCTACTCTCTGCGCCATGCCCCATATGGCCGTCATAGCCGTCGTGACTGCTACGCTTCCAGCCACTGCACCCAGCAGTGGCGCACCCAGGCCTGCAGTGCACACTGCGGAAACAAAGGCCCCCACAGCGGCCAGACCCCTCACTTTGCGGCTGTAGTTTGCTTCTCGTCTCAGCCTTTCCAGCTGCTGGGCAATGTACCTCAGCTGGCTGGCAGAGGCCTCTCGCTTGGGAATCCAGGCCTTGAGCATGTCGTACAGCTGCTTGGCCAGCTGCATGCCTTCCTTCCACCACACACACGAGTGCAGCTCCACTGCCTGCATCACCAACAAAAGACATGCTCTGACAAACCGGCCTTGTTTTTAAAGTTAGTGGATCCAATTATTTTGTACATTTTCACCCCAACCAAATTTAGAGCAAGGTTTGGACTTTTTCAAATGAAGGTGAAAGAACACTCACATTTGTCAGATTTAAGCTGTATTTAAACACAGATTGCCTAAGACCAACTGTTTAAATCATGGTATTATCAAAATATAGTGTAGTGAAGCACAGTGAAAGCATGGTGAAGCATATACACTCATAGTATAAACAGTAGAACACAGGAAAAGCAAGGTTAATATAGGAGAAAGCACAGTGAAACTACAACATTTCAATGCAAACTTACTCTGGTAAACTTGTGTAAGTGGAGATAGAGAGAGAGATAGAGAAGATACCCTTATGGTATATTATTATTATGGTGTATCGTGGTATTGTCATATAGTACAGTGCAGCAAAGCATGGTGAGGTTTACTCAACTTAGCATAAGAAAGCGATGAAAGCAAGGTACATGTGTGGTAAAAACAATAATAGGAGTAAACATGGTGAAAGTGCGAAATTATAATTAGGGCTTCTGATTTTTGGTTTTATCTGTTAAAACACGATAAAACACTGTAAATGTTTTTGGTAGATAGCCAATAAACTCCAGAAAACACCAGAAAAACTGTGGAAATGGTGAATCAATTCACACTGACTTTACCCTTTTCCTATTAAAAAAAATAAAACCTACTACAAAAATCATAAGAAATAGATTTGAAATGAGATTACAAACAAGATGGAGGCATGTTAGCGGGGTTTAAAGCTATATTACAGTTAAGATACAGAGGATTTCAAATAAAATTGTGGCGAAGGGTACAAAAATGCCTCCAGACAAAAACCCCAGAAGAATGTGCCTGTGACCAGAGGGATTTCATTGTGGAAGACAGCAAAGCAAAGAAGGTACAGCTTGCAAGTTGCAAGTAAGTGTGCAAGTACTCTCCAGTTACTATACATATTGTGACAGAAAAAAAAAATGCTCAAGCATTTTGGAAAGTAACCAAATACACAAATTTCATACAGTATATCAAAAATGAAAGCCCCCCCCCCCCCAAAAAAAAACGATTTACATCTAACCGAAAAATACAACTAATAACACCTGGATCGAGTCTCACACAGACTCTAACGTCTAACCAGTCAGATGTGAAGTGGGGGGGGGGGTCTTATTGGAAATGGGAGATACACACAGTGCTAGAGATAGACCCAGTGTACAGAGACAGACCCAGTGTACAGAGACAGACCCAGTGTACAGAGACAGACCCAGTGTACAGAGATAGACCAAGTGTACAGAGATAGACCCAGCGTACAGATAGACCCAGTGTACAGAGATAGACCAAGTGTACAAAGATAGAACCAGTGCACAGAGATAGACACAGTGTACAGAGATAGACACAGTGTATAGAGATAAACAGTATAGGGAGATAGACATGGTGTGGTGGGGAAGACACAATGTAAAATGATAGATACAAAAAGGTTCTGTGATATGCTCCTGTAATAGCTGATGAAAATCAGTGCCTTCCCCGTGCCCTCGCTCACCTGTTTGCTGTCTCGCTCTTCCTCAGGGGTGACTGTACAGTGGCTCCTGTGTTTGGTGGCTGCACACAGTAGACACACAAAGCTCCAGTCAGTCTTACAGAACACCTCCAGTGGTCTGTGGTGCTGCTGGCATAGTGTCTGCCCCAGATCTCCAGTGGCCTCCACCAGCTGGTGCCTCTTGAAAGGCAAGACAGTGAAGTGAGGTTTGAGGTGCTCCTGGCAGTAGGAGGCGCTGCAAGTCAGACAGGATCTCACCGCTCCAAGTTTTCGCCCAGTGCAGAAGTCACAGGGCACATGTCCAGGCTTGGTGAGACTGTGAGCAGAGAGAGCGGGGCTAAATCCCGTCTGCTTCAGTTTCTCCACAACATCAGCCAAGAGGAAGTTTTTTCTCAAGATGGGTTTAGGACAGAAGTTGAGTCGGCACTGGGGGCAGCTGATGGCATTTCGCTGCTCAGGTTGTTTCCAGTGGTAATCAATGCACTCCATGCAGTAACTGTGTCCACAGGGGATGGTAACAGGATCTTTAAGAATCTCCAGACACACCGGGCAGCTGAACTGCTCCTCAGACAGGGAAATGTTTGCTTCAGCCATTATGTGAACTGCCAGAAACGTAGATGAGAGAGAGAGAGAGAGAGAGAGAGAGAGACCGTATCACTAAAAACTATCTGGAAACTCACTATCACAGAGAAACTGCCACTATCACCAATGAGACACACAAACGTTTAGTTCAGAGGCTTTGTGTAATGCCAGAGCCGCAGACAGAAAGAAGACAGTGAGAGAGACTGCGAGAGGCAGAGGTTGATAACTCTAGAAACGAAACTCAGAGTGTGTGGTTTCCTGGAATTACACTGGGCTGTGCTCTAGAGGAGGGGCCTGGGCTTTGCCAGGGCAGAGAGGAGGAGCGCAGAGTTAGCATGAACTAGTGTTAAAGCTACAGCAGAGAGCAGAGTTAATACAACACAGAGATAGAGTGGGAGCTACAGCAAATTGCAGAGTTAATACAACATGGGTGATATAGAATTAGCAGGGCTATATGAGAGAGAAGAGGATATAAAGATAGCACGGCTATAGGAGAGATGAGAAGAGGATAGAGTTAGCAGGGCTATAGGAGAGATGAGAAGAGGATATAGAGTTAGCAGGGCTATAGGAGAGATGAGAAGATGATATAGAGTTAGCAGGGCTAAAGGAGAGAGATGAGAAGAGGATATAGAGTTAGCAGGGCTATAAGAAAGATATATTGAAAGATTGCACAGTTGAGAAAGAATTGGAGATTGAGGGAAAGGAAACTGTTGCTCTATAACAGACAGAGAGATAAATGAGCAATGGAAATGCCTTTGTGAGAGACAGAAATTGTCACCATCTCAGAGAAACTGACTGTCAGCCCATGCAGTGCTCCCCTCTCACTCCTGATTCCTGCTTGTACTGTGCACTGACACTCCATTCTCTCTCACTCCTGATTCCTGCTTGTACTGTGCACTGACACTCCATTCTCTCTCACTCCTGATTCCTGCTTGTACTGTGCCTGACACTCCATTCTCTCTCACTCTCTTTGTACTCTCTCATAGTCCCCTCTCCCACAGGCACAATTCATCCAAGCATTTATCAGCCAAGTGGAGGTTTGCCTTTTCTCTCAAAGAAGTAATAAAGAGACCTAGTAAGTTTCACAATCTCAACATTCACCCTTAAGTGTTTCTAAGTGTGTGTGTGTGTGTGTGTGTGTCTGCGTTTCAGTGAGCGACTGTCACAGTTTGTGTGTGTGTGTGTGTGCTGATCTGTCACAGTTTCTGTGTGTGTGCGCTGCTCTGTCAGTTTCTGTGTGTATGTGTGCGCTGATCTGTCATAGATTCTGTGTGTGTGTGTGTGTGTGTGTGTGTGTGATGATCTGTCACAGTTTCTGTGTGTGTGCGCTGATCTGTCACAGTTTCTGTGTGTGTGTGTGTGTGATGATCTGTCACAGTTTCTGTGTGTGTGCGCTGATCTGTCACAGTTTCTGTGTGTGTGTGTGCGCTGATCTGTCACAGTTTCTGTGTGTGTGCACTGATCTGTCACGGTTTCTGCGTGTGTGTGTGTGTGTGTGCTGATATGTCAATTTCTCTGTGTGTGTGTGTGTGCTGATCTGTCACATTTTGTGTGTGTGTGCTGATCTGTCAGTTTGTGTGTGTGTGCTGATCTCTCACAGTATTGTGTGTGTGTGCTGATCTGTCAGTTTCTGTGTGTGTGTGTGTGTGTGATCTGTCAGTTGTGTGTGTGTGTGTGAGTGTGTGTGTGTGTGTGTCTGTGTGTGTGTGTGCTGATCTGTCAGTTTCTGTGTGTGTGTGTGTGTGTGTGTGTGTGTGTGTGTGTGTGTGTGTGCACTGATCTGTAACAGTTCTGTGTGTGTGTGTGTGTGTGTGTGTGTGTATGTGCTGACCTGTCAGTTTCTGTGTGTGTGTGTGCAATGATCTGCCAGTTTGCAAATTCTGGAAGGGACACAAACTATTGATCTGGGGGAGGGAGGAGAAATTTTTATTATAAACAAAAATATATAAAAGATTATGTTTAGATAGATAGAGACAGATAGATAGATAGATATAGATAGATAGATAGATAGATAGATAGATAGATAGATAAACTTTTGAAAAACAATTGCTTCTCAGTACAAAAAAACCCATCATATTACAATATGTATAATTTCAGGATTGAAAAATAAATTTCATCAGTAGGAGTAGAAAAAAATATATCTATCTATCTATCTATATCTATATCTATATCTATATATATATATTATATATATATATATATATATATATATATATTAATAGCAGTCGATCACCTTACTCTTTCCTTTTTTCTCCAGCCGAAAAAAGTACTGAATGGTGCATCCATCTCCATCAGACGCTGGAAGCGTGACCTCACTAGTGTACCCCGCACCTTTGTGTCCAGCAGATATGCAAACCCATTTTTTCTACTTTCAGGCTCTAAATTAATCTACTACTAGGGCAGGACTCCAGAGCTCGCTGCAGCTCAAGGATGTCCTCCTCCAGCTCTTGTATGGCTTCACTGAGACTAACATTTCTAGTGTACTGCTGACAAAAACATCGGATTTCCACTTTTCCCACTTCCCACCATTGCCAAAGAGGATGGAAAGCAGCTTTCTGTGCTCTCCACTTCTCCCAAAAGAAAAGAAAATATTTTAAATTGTCCATCATTGACTAAATTGGAGTCAGAATGCCAGTGAGAGCTGTGCACTTTCCCAAAGGGGATTAGAACAATACAGGTAACGAAACTGATCATGGGAGAGATAAAACAAACCTGAAAAATATTAAAACAATGTTAAAACTATAGAAACGGTCTAATCTAGCCAAAGAAATATCAATGCCATTTGCCTTTGCCCAAGTGTGCTGCCGACTTCTCTCATTAAAATTCCTCCAAACATCTACTAGTTCAAAACACTTAAAAACATTTTTAAAAGCTCTCTGGCAGATGAGAATGTGGTTCTAAATTATTCCTATTCTAAATTAGTTATATCATTAACAGTACAATTAAAGTCACCACCTAAAAAACGACAACTCTTCTAATTTACAGTCTGATAAAATGTTTTCTAACTCTTGAAGGAATTTCTTTGTTCTTTCTTTGCTGTCAGTTGGAGCTACATATTAATACAAAACACCTTCCCTTCACTTTAAGCAAACACCCCTTTATAAAATCATTAATTGTGACAGAAACAGGATTACACTTTTCAGAAAATAAAACAGCCACCCCTGCACTGAAATGTGTGCAGTTACTAAAATAAACATCACCTTTCCAGTCTTTTTCCCCAATCTGACTGATTTGCCATATCTATATGGGTTTTTTGCAGAAAGGTAGCATCTCATTGTTTCTGTTTAATAAGTTCAATAACAGCATCCCTTTCAGGGGAGTTTCTGCAGCCATTCATATTTAAGCTCCCAATTTTGAAATGGCTCAATGGAAAATTGAAAAAGGAAAAACACTGATATAGAAAAACAAACAAGCAGACTGAAAAAAAAATACTAAAGGAACTAAATATCTTAGCTCTATGTAGTCAAAGTTTTACACAGTTTACTGGTGATGTTCATCAGGAGCGTATACTAAAGACTTCCAGAGCACTCCTGTGCACTAAAGACTCCCAGAGCACTCCTGTGCACTAAAGACTTTCAGAGCAGATGCGCTTTTCCTTAAGAACCGTACAGAATTTAAAATTAAATCAACATTTGGAAAAAAATCTTTTATATGAATTCCTCTCCTTCCTTTTGTCTGGTCTAGAAGTCTTTAAATCTTTGCGCACTGTACCCTTCACAGGATTTCTGCGACTCAGAAGAGAGACAGGAGTCTGAGAGACTGCACTCCTCTTCACTGTCTCTTCAATCACAGTGCTTGTGGTGCGTACACTACATGGCTCTGCAGACTCATAGAGAGAGTCTGCAGGCACAGCAACACCGCTACTTGTCTCTCTCTCTCACATTACATTTTTTTTGCAATGGTTTTATCTGCGATGTTTTCTGTCTCTTTTTCCTTGGTAATTTAAAACCCTCATTACCCTATGTCCTAACTCGATTTGTTCACCAACACGGTCATTAGTAACAGCTTCAAAAGCATTTACTCTATTTCAGTATCTGTATTTATTGTATTCTGAGCCAGAGCCTGTGCTCCAGCTACACCGTTATCAGCCATAAACAACCTGTCAGACCCACTAGCACTTGTAGTGCTCTCAGACTGTTTCACCGGACACAATGCTGCTGCCTCTCCTGTGTCAAGGAGCTCCACTATCAGCCTGCTAACATTACTAGAGGGACCCGGCTGTGACTCATCATTTCCCACAGCCTCATCCTCAACACACCCGTGGCCAATAACACCACTACCCGAAGGCTGACTCGAGCCTGCTGTATTGCCCTCGTCCTGCCCCTCATCCTCGTTTTCTTTTCTAGGACAATGTTTTACTGTGTGCCCATCCCTCCCACATCTGAAACACTTCATTGAATCTGACGATACAAAAATGATATAATCATTGGTAGCATCAATTCTAAAATATAAGAGAGATGCTTCACTCTTCATTGATGTTAACATTAAGGCACATTTTGACAGGCTGTAAGGTGGGTCTTAGTCAAGGACGGTTTACTTGGAGCCATGACCAGGTGCTGCGATGTTTGGCCTTAGCATTGGAAAACAAGCGTAACCTGACTAATAAGTTGCCACCAGTTCCATCAAAGACTTACACACAAAAGACAATATTGCTCCGTCCAGGACAGCAACCACCAAGAAAAGGTGTTAAAACCAAGCCTTGCCCAGGACAACTGTAAACTGCTAGAGACTGGAAGATGCTGGCAGATGTTGGTCAACGGCTTATTTTTCTACCTGAGATTGCCACCACTAACCTTTGACTAGATATTGTCTTGTGGTCTGGATCAGCACACCTTGTTAATCTGGTAAAGTTAACAGTGTCATGGAAGGATGCTGTGGATGAGGCGTATGAGAGGAAGAAACTTCAGTATGCTCAACTAGCTGCTGAAGGGGAACAGCGAGGATGAAGAGTCTGAGTTTACCCAGTGGAGGTGGGTTGTCGAGGATTTGTGGCACACGCTACAACCCAATTTCTCAGAGATGTCGGGGTCAGTGTCCATGAGTTCCGTCGCACAGTGAAGGACTTATCTGAAGCAGCAGCAACTGGCTGTGGTTGAGACGGAAAGATTCTGGTTGGGGATCTCAAACACAACAGAAAGAAAGCAACGCTGATGTATGGGTAAGTAAGCTGGGCTGAGCTGAGTGGGGGATGGACGGTGGTGATGCTGGGACGCTATAATCACTGTTGAGCCCTCTTGAGGTGTTGTGGGCTAGTCGCCGAAACACAGAGGTCAGAGAGTGCCCACTTGAACAATCCAGACGGTTGTCATACTGATGCTCAGGGGAGACCGAACTGGGTTGATTCCCGGAGCCAGCATTGGAGCCTTTGTGTGTGCTGATCCCTGGAGCCAGCATTACACTTCAGCAACAGATTTCACTTCATGCAGATGGATCACATTAGTTTACAGTAAACACATTAGTTTACATCTTAGAGAGAGAGGGAGAGAGAGATCTTTTGTACAGCAGCATTGCCGCTATGCTTTAGTGGGAGAGGTCCAAGGTTCGCGCCAGTGATCTGTCTGTGTGTGGATTGTTTCGCCCTGTGTGATGCGCCTGCCTGCGGGAATCGAGATCGCTACAATATTTACACACACACACACACACACATACACACATATATATATATATATATATATATATATATATATATATATAATCATAAACATATTCAAAATGACAATACTAGGGACAGGCATTTTAAACGTTTAAAGTGGGAGGAATCCGTTAGAGGCAACAGTTTCTATATAAACTACACACTATCTTTAAGAATATATTATCTTTAATTATATTCCATTTGTTATTTACATAGGAAAATACAGACATGGATTGTTCTCCGTTTCTCTTATTTTGTATATTATTTTTGCTATTATAATTATTATTAACTGCATGGTAAAATAGATGTTTTTTTTTTCCAAGGATTGGATTTGTTTCTGTGGGTTTCACAAATTATTCCTGGGGTTCACAGGTAAAACAATGGCTGTGAAATAATTCATAATGAGTCTTCTTTCAGTTTTAAAATATGTTAAACTGGTGGAAGTAAGGTAAATTCGTCTTATTTAATGTCCAGTTGTTTTGAAAGCTATGTAGCGGCTGTAAATAATAATAATAATAATAATTGTTCCGCATGCAGGGTCTGTATGCGCTATACAGTGGGAATATCAAACTAATCTCGAACGTCAAACTGACTTTACCGCGGTCTGTTACGCTACCTCAGACACTCAATCTACAGTGCTTTATAAAACAACAACAATGGATTCCTCTGTAGATGTTTTAACCCCACGCCTGTGAGTTAACTTTTCAAAAAAAAAGTTTGGATGAGCCCTGCCTCCTGAAGTGATACTGCTGACAAAGGAAGCTCGGATATTAACACAAAATAATAAAAAAAAAACACTAATAAAAAACAAACATATCACCACAACAAAATACATGAAAACAACTGTAACATACCTTTCAGCAGCGCTCACCCGGCTCCTAGCCAACCGCACCCAACATCCACTGCGTCAGACACAACAGGTAGACACATAAATAATTTAATTATTCAAAATAACATCACACTTCAAAACACTTTTTTCACAAATTTAAAGCCATACATTAGGAGCTATAGATGGCTTAGCGTACAATGCAAGATTCATATTTAAATAGTTTATTACGAAATAAGATGCACAGCTATTATACACTCAAGGTTAATCATTTTCACAAAGAGCAAACGGGTGCATTAAACTGTCAATTAATAAATACAGAAGAGTTACAAAACTACATTAACATGAGCTCTCTGACTTTGGGTTTCTCTCTGTCCTCTATTACATGTATGTGCTCTTGCTTTTCCATGTCTCCTGAAAAGCGTCGGTTTTGTTTTTCTACGCCTTTACTCCCTTTCAATCACACCAACGATGCGATTCGCTTAACAACTACAACTCCCAGAGGCACCGCGGCCGGCTGTTTGCTCCTCGAAGTCCCAGACGCCTTTGCTGACAACCGGAAGCTTGAGCGAGAGAGAAAGAGGGGGAGAAGGAAGTAAGGTAAATACAAATGAATTCGGTATTTCAGTATAACAATGCAATAATAATCTTTTTTTTTTTTTTTTTTTTTAACAAACTGCTTTCGTTCTTCGATGTGTTGCACGCAGACGAGACAGTTTACTGTTGACTATGTTGTTGTCGTTAAATAATAAAACGCACTTTCTTTTATTGCAAATGTTTTTTTTTTTTTTAATTCTTATTTCTATTCTGAAAGCTTATACATGTCGAATAAAATATACACTAAATATTTTTAGCAAATACAAACTGTGTGTGTGTATATATATATATATATATATATATATATATATATATATATATATATATATATATATATACACACACACAGCTCTGGAAAAAATTAAGAGACCACTGCAAAATTATCAGTTTCTCTGGTTTTACTATTTATAGGTATGTGTTTGGGTAAAATGAACATTTTTGTTTTATTCTATAAACTACTGACAACATTTCTCCCAAATTCCAAATAAAAATATTGTCATTTAGAGCATTTATTTGCAGAAAATGACAACTGGTCAAAATAACAAAAAAGATGCAGTGTTGTCAGACCTCGAATAATGCAAAGAAAATAAGTTCATATTCATTTTTAAACAACACAATACTAATGTTTTAACTTAGGAAGAGTTCAGAAATCAATATTTGGTGGAATAACCCTGATTTTCAATCACAGCTTTCATGCGTTTTGGTATGCTCTCCACCAGTCTTTCACATTGATGTTGCGTGACTTTATGCCACTCCTGGGGCAAAAATTCAAGCAGCTCGGCTTTGTTTGATGGCTTGTGACCATCCGTCTTCCTCTTGATCACATTCCAGAGGTTTTCAATGGGGTTCAGGTCTGGAGATTGGGCTGGTCATGACAGGGTCTTGATCTGGTGGTCCTCCATCCACACCTTGATTGACCTGGCTGTGTGGCATGGAGCATTGTCCTGCTGGAAAAACCAATCCTCAGAGTTGGGGAACATTGTCAGAGCAGAAGGAAGCAAGTTTTCTTCCAGGACAACCTTGTACTTGGCTTGATTTATGCGTCCTTCACAAAGACAAATCTGCCCGATTCCAGCCTTGCTGAAGCACCCCCAGATCATCACTGATCCTCCACCACATTTCAGTGGGTGCAAGACACTGTGGCTTGTAGGCCTCTCCAGGTCTCCGTCTAACCATTAGACGACCAGGTGTTGGGCAAAGCTGAAAATTGGACTCATCAGAGAAGATGACCTTACTCCAGTCCTCTACGGTCCAATCCTTATGGTCTTTTGCAAACCTCAGCCTGGCTCTTCTTTGCTTCTCATTGATGAAGGGCTTTTTTCTAGCTTTGCACAACTTCAGCCCTGCCCCTAGGAGCCTGTTTCGAACCGTCCTCGCCGTTTACTTCACCCCAGCTGCCGTTTGCCATTCATTTTGTTGGTCACTTGATGTCATCCTACGTTTGCGGAGTGACATTCGAATGAGTTGGCGGTCATCCCGGTCAGTGGAGAGTCGTTTTTGCCCTCTGCCGGTCTGTAGCTTTGTTGTCCCCAGTGTGTGCTGCTTGACCTTGTTCTTATGAACCGTCGTCTTTGAAATTTTAAGGATGGAAGCAACCCGACGCCCACTGTATCCCTCTGCCAGTAAAGCCAGAATTGAACCCTTCTTTTCTTCACTCAACTCTTTGGGCATGGTCAATAGTTATTTTTTTATTCCAATTACTTTTGAGGTACTACTAGCACTGTTTTGCCATCCAGCTGGTCCTATTGCAAGAGGATAGTGATGACCAAAGGAGTGGTTTTTATACTTTTCCTCATTAATAAGATTTGGTTCAGGTGATCCCCTAATCAGTACCTCATTCAGTAGAATGAGGTGTGCCTGTGTTGGAATTCAACAGACACTGGAATGGAATGGCTGCCATACATGTAGAGATGCTGATTTAAGAAAAATTTTCAGTGGTCTCTTAATTTTTTCCAGAGCTATATATATATACACATATACATACACAGACGTGCTCAAATTTGTTGGTACCCCTCCACAAAAAACAAAGAATGCACAATTTTCTCTGAAATAACTTGAAACTGACAAAAGTAATTGGCATCCACCATTGTTTATTCCATATTTAATAGAAATCAGACTTTGCTTTTGATTTTTTTATTCAACATAATATTGTAAATAATAAAAAAATGAAAATGGCAGGGACAAAAATGATGGGACCGCTAACCTAATATTTTGGTGCACAACCTTTAGAGGCAATCACTGCAATCAGAAGTTTTCTGTAGCTCTCAATGAGACTTCTGCACCTGTTAACAGGTAGTTTGGCCCACTATTCCTGAGCAAACTGCTCCAGCTGTCTCAGGTTTGATGGGTGCCTTCTCCAGACTGCACATTTCAGCTCTTTCCATAGATGTTCGATAGGATTCAGATCAGGACTCATAGAAGGCCACTTCAGAATAGTCCAATGTTTTGTTCTTATCCATTCTTGGGTGCTTTTAGCTGTGTGTTTTGGGTCATTATCCTGTTGGAGGACCCATGACCTGCGACTGAGACAGAACTTTCTGACACTGGGCAGTACGTTTCGCTCAGAATGCCTTGATAGTCTTGAGATTTCATTGTGCCCTGCACAGATTCAAGGCACCCTGTGCCAGGCGCAGCAACGCAGCCCCAAAACATAACCGAGCCTCCTCCATGTTTCACTGTAGGTATGGTGTTCTTTTCTTTGAAAGCTTCATTTTTTCGTCTGTGAACATAGAGCTGATGTGACTTAACAAAAAGCTCCAGTTTTGACTCATCTGTCCAAAGGACATTCTCCCAGAAGGACTGGGGCTTGTCAAGCAAATTCCAGTCTGCCTTTTTAGTTTTTCTTTCAAAAGTGGAGTCCTCCTGGGTCTTCTTCCATGGAGCCCACTTTCGCTCAAAAAGCGACGGATGGTGCGATCAGAAACTGACGTACCGTCACCTTGGAGTTCAGCTTGTATCTCTTTGGCAGTTATCCTTGGTACTTTTTCTACCATTCACACTATCCTTCTATTTAATCTGGGGTCGATTTTCCTCTAGCGGTCGCGCCCAGGGAGGTTGCCACAGTTTCATGGACCTTAAACTTCTTAATAATATTTGCAACAGAACATCAAGCTGCTTGGAGATGGTCTTGTAGCCTTTACGTTTACCATGCTTGTCTATTATTTTCTTTCTGATAGACAACTCTCTTTTGCTTTCTTTGGTTCATGTTCAGTGTGGTGCACACAATGATACCAAACAGCAGTGACTGCTTTTCTCCATTTAAATAGGCTGAATGACTGATTACAAGATTGGAGACATGCGTGATACTAATTAAAGAAACTAATTAGTTTTAAATATCACTATAATCCAATTATTTATTATCTTTTGTAAGGGGTACCAACAAATGTGTCCAGGCCATTTTAGAATATCTTTGTAGAATAAGCAATACTTCATCTATTTTCAGAGCTTCTTTGCTTTATTCTATGACATACCAAAGGCAGGCAAGTATACATGATAAAATAGATTTTAATTTCATCACTTTTCAGGAGGAATGAAGCATTATTTCAAAGAGCTGTAAGTACCAACAAATTTGAGGACGTCTGTGTGTGTGTGTGTGTGTGTATATATATATATAATATTTACATAGTCATTCATATATTTCAATTACAAGTCAGTAAGTGAGTCATTCATTTCATATACAATACACAATTGTTTTGTTTTTGTATGGAACAAAATCAGTTGCCTCTATCAACATATATTTGATACACAACTGTGTTAGCTGTAAATTGACTTTTGTCTGTAGTAAAGCATAGTGAAGCACTGTAAAACACAGATAGGTCTGGTAAAGCATAGGGAAGCATTGAAAAGCACAGAGAGGTCTGGTAAAGAAAAGTAAAGCATTGAAAAGCACAGAGAGGTTTGGTAAAACATAGGGATGTATCACAAAACACAGTGAAGTATTGTACAGCACAGAGGTGTAGTAAAGCTTATTCAGAAACCGGGTTAACTACCCTTTATAAAAAAGTTTCCCATAGTAAAAGCACAACAAATTATGGTAAACTGAGGGGGAAAAAACATTTTTACGTGAAACTTGGAAAAAAAGACAGTTGCATAGCAGTTAAATCTATTCCTGGTTTCACTAGGCATTTAATAAGACACCTAAGCTTGTTACCTAGACACACTGGATCTAATCAAGCTGGTAATAAAACCTGGACTGGGTGACACTGCTACGCAAGTGCAATAGGAGTCTTATTACCATCCCTGCAATGTCAATCCAGTACGGTCTAACGGAGGTTAAAATATAATTCCAGTCCAGTCTAACTGATATGCAAGAAAGTATCATGATCCACCAATACACAATGAATTGCTACACTCCTATAAATACTTATAATACACTAATATATATATATATATATATATATATATATATATATATATATATATATATATATATATATATATATATATACACACACACACAGCTCTGGAAAAAATTAAGAGACCATTGCAAATTTTTCTTAAATCAACATCAATGTGAAAGACTGGTGGAGAGCATGCCAAGACGCATGAAAGCTGTGATTGAAAATCAGGGTTATTCCACCAAATATTGATTTCTGAACTCTTCCTAAGTTAAAACATTAGTATTGTGTTGTTTAAAAATGAATATTAACTTATTTTTTTTGCATTATTTGAGGTCTGACAACACTGCATCTTTTTTGTTATTTTGACCAGTTGTCATTTTCTGCAAATAAATGCTCTAGATGACAATATTTTTATTTGGAGTTTGGGAGAAATGTTGTCAGTAGTTTATAGAATAAAAAAAAAATGTTAATTTTACCCAAACACATACCTATAAATAGTAAAACCAGAGAAACTGATAAGTTTGCAGTTGTCTCTCTAATTTTTTCCAGAGCTGTGTATGTGTCTATATATATATATATATATATATATATATATATATATATAATGTCTCTTCCAGTGCTGTCACTAATATGAAGTTTTGTCTTTTTATTTATTTTTGAAAAGATGGAGTTCGTCCTGCTCAAAGAGAAGGCACCCGAATTGGAATCCCCTGTCGCCATGGGCAACGCCGAATTCGAACCAATGACTGTTAAACGGGAAGACACCAACGAGATCGAGGTCATGATAAGCAAAGAAACAAACCTCTCTGTCACCTCCCACCACTGCCGCGAATGTGGGCGGGCCTTCACTCACTCTGGGCACTCAAAACACACCAGCGCACTCACACTGGAGACAAACCCCATCAGTGTAGCGAATGCGAGAAGATTTTCGCCCAGCTGGGCAACCTCAAAGAACACTGGAGAATTCACACTGGGGAAACCCCCTACAAGTGTCCAGACTGTGAGAAGAGCTTCATTCACTCCAGGAACCTGAGAACCCACCGGCGCTCTCACACCGGAGAGAAACAGTTCCGCTGCTCGGACTGCGGGAAGAGCTTCAGCCAGCTGGAGAATCTGAAGACCATCAGCGTACTCACACAGGAGAGAAGCCGTTTCAGTGCAGCGATTGCAAGAAGAGCTTCAGTCAGCTAGACAATCTGAAGACGCATCAGCGCACTCATACAGGAGAGAAACAGTTTCAATGTGAGCAGTGCGGGAAGAGTTTCACATGAGCTAGGACCCTGACTAAGCACCGGAGACAAGCCATATCAGTGCGGTCACTGTGGGGGCAGATTCACCTCCAACCAGCTCAAAGCTCATCAATGCAAACAGGAAACTGTGTTGAAGTAGCGGAAAATGTTTTGGGGTTTTTTTTTGTACATTTTTTTTTTTTTTATTATGGTGGTCCAGTGGTTATAGAAAGGGGCTTGTTAGTTACCAGGAGGTTCCCAGTCCAATCCAAGCTTAGCCACTGACTCACTGTATGTGTGACCACACAGCAAGCCCTTATGCTCAGTCCTTCAGAAGAGATGTAAAAACCAAGGTCCTGTTGTAAGTGACTCTGCAAGAGCAGTTGTTGATAATGCCAGTTCACCCCCTCGTCTCTGTAATTAGCTTTTGATAAAAATCTGCTAAATGACTCATTAATGTTTGCATATGTTCTTGTTTACAATCATTAATGTTAAATAATGTTAATAGCAAGTTTCATCACAATTGGGTAAGCGATTCTCAAGATACAAGAAACGATGTAAAGTGCTCTGTGTGTTTTTTTTACTCAAGTACTGCAGGGTTGGAAGCATGACTGGTCGCATAGCAAGTCAGGTTGGAGGTCAGTTCCTTTTTTTTCAATTCCTTTCTGAAATCTCAATTTCAATTCCCTTTTAATGAATTGCACGACGTCATCATTGATCAAAATCACAATCAGCAGAGTTCTGTTAAAACAAGCTTCTCATTTTCAGCGGCAACAAATGGCTTCAACTGAAGAACTTGCTGTTTGTTTGTCAATTAAATTGCCTTCAAATGAAAGCAATAGTCACAACAATTATTATATCTATAAAATATAAAATCCAATTGCTTTGAAGGAATTGATTTTAAAAAGGAATTGAAAAATAGGAATTGAACTCAACCCTGAGCACCCAAATCCTGATTTGAAACCGCAAGTATGGAGGCACAGGAATATGAATATCTATTTTCCATTTCAGGTGTGTTTGTTTGAACGTGTATCTTGGCACTAATAATTAAAAAAAAATAATAAAAATGAAACATTTGACTTTGGACTCAAAGCTGGGTGGGTGAGATTCTTGCATCACTGTTGTTCCTAATACACTGCTGTATGTTTCTGTGAGGTGTCTGTGTTAAACTGTACAGCTCTGGCCTCAAGTGTAGCATCATCGTCCTATAGGATGAACTCATTTAGCTTTATAAAGTCAAATGAAAGCTGCTGAATAATGTCACATTAACATATTGAATTCTACACTCTCTACATAGAATTAACTCACTCTGCTTCATAGAGTCTAATGAAAGCTGGTGAATAATGTCACTTTGTTAATGTATTAAATTCCACACCATCCATATCAGGAGTCTCAAACTCAATTTACAGTCGGGCCAATGTAGACCCTGAAATCCTAATGTAGGGCCAATGACATTGGAATGATCACTCTGCACAGCTGAGAAGTAGTTGTACTGTCCTCCCTAAGGAGATACTACTGGCCCAATATCTATACCTAACTAAGTCAGCAAGAGTGGCAGACAGCAAAAGCAGGGACGTCAGAGGTGTCAATTTCACGAACAAACGGTTTATTGTTGTGAACTATAATGTAATAAATGAAATATAAGGACAACAGCTTATTGCAGAGAACATTTAGTGGAAGGTACAGGTGAGTAAGAAAGTAACATGAACTAAACAAACATCCAAACAAACTAACACTAAAGCGAAATGAATGTGGTGTCTGGTGGGCCTCCAATAAACCCCCCCCCACACACACACACACACCACATCAATACAAAACCAACACACTGACAGGCCAAAAAGACAAAGGTGAATGAATAAGTATATGGGGAAAACAATTACTAAGTCTTAATGGCAATGGATGATAAATGAAATTTAGGCCTAACAAGTCCAGTGACGCAATGCACATGTAATCCAAAGTAACAAAAAAACAAAACCAAAACTACAGGAAGCAAAGTATCAAAGTAAAGTAGAAAACAAAACAGCAAACAAAAGGAATAACCAACAAATAATGAAGTCCCGAATAGAGTCCTGTACTGATGATGATGGATGAAGATTGATGAAAAAATAGCGATCGTAGAAAATGGTGAGTCTGTTGAGTAGTACCGGGTTGAGTGGTGAACAGCCGTTTGGAAAATATCAGGAGAATCAGGAACAAAATGGTGACTGAACATGCTACCAAAAACAAACTCTAAACAGACCTTGAACAGCAACTAAACTTAAAAAAGTAACAGTGTAAACAAAAAAAGAACGGTTTAGACAAAGTTCAAGATTATGAAAAGAGTAAATGGATGCACCAGTGTTTATTTGTAAAATGGATTCCTCAAGAGAAAAGGGAGTTCTCCCCTGGCCTAGCCAGCCAGCTTAAATACCGGTACTGGCTTCCAAGGAGCTCTGAGATTGGAGGAGTAGATATCTAAATGAGCCAATGGGGAGAGAGGATGAACAGAGGGTGATAGCAAGGAACTATGGGAAATTTAGTTTTAACCTGGCCAGGTTACTGACCCTAATTAAAGCGACAGCGAGTGGAAAAGTACAGAGCAGTTTAGAAGCAGAAAGGAGAAATTGCATCTTGAATTGCTTTAATCAGAAAACAGAGGACATTGGGGAAACACAGCAGCAGCTCAGAGTCAAACAGCTGCGTGTGTTTTTCTGATAACAAACAAAGTGCGTAAAGTGCCACGCGATCCAGGATTTGCATAAACTAGTAAGTATGCTGGAAATGAAGCTGGAAGAAGTAAGACAGCAACAGGATCTTGAGGAACTGGCACACCCACAATTCATGGAAGTCTGCATCACCCCTAACAGACTGAAAGCCACCAGGGAGATAGAAGGTCAGAACAGCTGGGTTCAGGTAGGCAGAAGCAGGGAAAAAAATAAACTTTGTCAAACACAACCACCAGAAATCAAAACAACCAACAGATTTGAGTCACTTAAGAATTTTGATGAGCACAACCAACAACAAGAGAATGAAAGGAACAACATCCAGGATCCTATTGACAGTGGTGACCAGACAGCAAAAAGAAGGGAGGTCATGATTGCTGGGGACTCCATATTGAGAAACACAGCAAGTTCAATTCGCAGTTTGGACCCCCTTACTACAACAGTGTGCTGCCTTCCGGGAGCCTTGGTCAACACATCACTGAGAACGTGGACAGGCTCCTAGAACGAACAGGAGACGACCTGGTAGTAGTCGACCACATCGGTACAAACAACATTGGAAGAGACAGACCAAAATCCCTGCAAAACAAATTCAGAGAGCTAGGAAGGAAATTAAAAGAGAAAACCAAAACTGGTATTTTCTGGTATACTACCGGCACCTTGCAAAGGACCATATGGACAGCTGGAAATAATTAATCAAAACGCATGGCTGAAGACGTGGTGCACATGGGAAGGCTTCACCTATCTTGATCATTGGACCACATTCTACAACGAGGACTATCTGTATAGCCGGGATGGACTGCATTTAAATAACAAGGGAACCAGTCTACTTGGAGAAAAAATCCTCGAGCAGGTTCAGAAGCATTTAAACTAGAAAGGAAGGGGGGAGAAATCAACAAAAAAACAGAAGGGAGACCGCATCAAAACAAGAACAACAACTCAGGTAAGACAACCATTAAATTTATTTATCTAAATGCTAGAAGTATCAGAAACAAAATTCTAGAACTTGAAGCTACTGCACTAACAGGTAACTATGATGTGACAGGTGTTACAGAAACGTGGTTGTCTGAGAGTGATGGGGACGAATATAATATTTGTGGGTATACACTGTATAGGAAAGACAGGCAGGACAGAAGAGGAGGAGGGGTAGCGTTATACATAAGAAACAGTCTTGAAGCCCAGGTGTTAAACCTGGACAAAGAAAATAAAACCGAATCAATATGGGTCAGAATAACGGACAAAAATTCAAAGGGCATAATAATAGGAGCATGCTATAGACCGCCAGATTCAGACGGTGAGCACAATAATCTGAAATAGAAATGAACATTGCTAAGGGAGCTAAAACCAATTCCAAAATGTTTTTCCAATATTATAACAGCAAGCAAACATTCAAAGAGGAGATTAAATGAGATACAAGAGATACAAATGGCAAAATCGTAGAGGAAGAAAAAAAAAAATAGCAAATATATTAAATGATTACTTTTCACAAGTTTTTACAAAGGAAGATACTGACAACATGCCCCACATGTCATCCAGTTCCTATCCAGTTTTAAATAACTTTAGCATAACTGAGGCAGAAGTGTTAAAGGGACTAGGAGCTCTTAAAATAAACAAATCCCCTGGGCCGGATGAGATCCTCCCAGTAGTACTCAAAGAAATGAAAGAAGTAATTTACAAACCGCTAACCAAGATCATGCAGCAGTCTCTTGACACAGGGGTGGTACAGACAGACTGGAAAACTGAAAAACTGAACCAGGTAACTACAGACCAGTAAGCCTGACTTCTATTATATGCAAACTTATGGAAACTATAATAAGATCCAAAATGGAAAATTACCTATATGGTAACAGGGTCCTGGGAGACAGTCAGCATGGTTTTAGGAAAGAGAGATCGTGTCTAACTAACTTGCTTGATTTTTTTGAGGATGCAACATCGCTAACGGATAATTGCAACGCATATGACATGGTTTATTTAGATTTCCAGAAAGCTTTTGACAAAGTCCCGCACAAAAGATTAATTCTCAAACTGAACGCAGTTGGGATTCAAGGAAACACATGTACATGGATTAGGGAGTGGTAAACATGTAGAAAACAGAAAGTACTGATTAGAGGACAAACCTCAGAATGGAGTGTGGTAACCAGCGGTGTCAAGGACTGCAGGCCCTTGGAGCTCTCTTACGCCGACCTCCACGATCAGCAGAGTCAGGCTTGCAGCAGGAGCTATATGCTTCTTAAGAACATAAGAACATAAGAAAGTTTACAAACGAGAGGAGGCCATTCGGCCCATCTTGCTCGTTTGGTTGTTAGTAGCTTATTGATCCCAAAATCTCATCAAGCAGCTTCTTGAAGGATCCCAGGGTGTCAGCTTCAACAACATTACTGGGGAGTTGATTCCAGACCCTCACAATTATCTGTGTAAAAAAGTGCCTCCAATTTTCTGTTCTGAATGCCCCTTTTTCTAATCTCCATTTGTGACCCCTGGTCCTTGTTTCTTTTTTCAGGCTGAAAAAGTCCCTTGGGTCGGCACTGTCAATACCTTTTAGAATTTTGAATGCTTGAATTAGGTCGCCACGTAGTCTTCTTTGTTCAAGACTGAACAGATTCAATTCTTTTAGCCTGTCTGCATATGACATGCTTTTGAAGCCCGGAATAATTCTGGTCGCTCTTCTTTGCACTCTTTCTAGAGCAGCAATATCTTTTTTATAGCGAGGTGACCAGAACTGCACACAATATTCAAGATGAGGTCTTACAAGTGCATTGTACAGTTTTAACATTACTTCCCTTGATTTAAATTCAACACTTTTCACAATGTATCCGAGCATCTTGTTAGCCTTTTTTATAGCTTCTCCACATTGTCTAGATGAAGACATTTCTGAGTCTACAAAAACTCAGGTCTTTTTCAAAGATTCCTTCTCCAATTTCAGTATCTCCCATAAGATATTTATAATGTACATTTTTATTTCCTGCGTGCAGTACCTTACACTTTTCTCTATTAAATGTCATTTGCCATGTGTCTGCCCAGTTCTGAATCTTGTCTAGATCATTTTGAATGACCTTTGCTGCTGCAACAGTGTTTGCCACTCCTCCTACTTTTGTGTCATCTGCAAATTTAACAAGTTTGCTTACTATACCAGAATCTAAATCATTAATGTAGATTAGGAATAGCAGAGGACCTAATACTGATCCCTGTGGTACACCACTGGTTACCACACTCCATTCTGAGGTTTTTCCTCTAATCAGTACTTTCTGTTTTCTACATGTTAACCACTCCCTAATCCATGTACATGTGTTTCCTTGAATCCCAACTGCGTTCAGTTTGAGAATTAATCTTTTGTGCGGGACTTTGTCAAAAGCTTTCTGGAAATCTAAATAAACCATGTCATATCATATGCTTTGCAATTATCCATTATCGATGTTGCATCCTCATCCCAAAAAATCAAGCAAGTTAGTTAGACATGATCTCCCTTTCCTAAAACCATGTTGACTGTCTCCCAGGACCCTGTTACCATATAGGTAATTTTCCATTTTGGATCTTATTATAGTTTCCATAAGTTTGCATATAATAGAAGTCAGGCTTACTGGTCTGTAGTTACCTGGTTCAGTTTTGTTTCCCTTTTTGTGGATCGGTATTACGTTTGCAATTTTC